>NW_019246506.1:0-74084 GCF_002742605.1 Olea europaea var. sylvestris | reverse complement strand
ATATATATATATATATATATACACACACTAAAGTCAAAATCTGAAAATTAGCATCAAAATATCAAAATATAGGG
The DNA here is from genome assembly GCF_002742605.1 of Olea europaea var. sylvestris. NCBI lineage: Eukaryota > Viridiplantae > Streptophyta > Magnoliopsida > Lamiales > Oleaceae > Olea > Olea europaea. Next base: position 74,010 of record NW_019246506.1, on the reverse strand, counting down.
TTCATCATTGTCCTAGCGTCAAACAATTAGTCGAGTATCATTGTCTTACTAAAACATAAATTAGACTGATATACCATCTGGAATTAAAGTGTAGAAAGAAGATGGTAGATAATTTTAAAATCTTAAATCTCGTCAACATGTCCTGATCAATCTTCTTGAAATCTCCTTCTTCTTTAAACTGCAAGTAATTGCATGAAATTTATGTATGGAAAATGTGTTTTATATCAAAACATCTCCAAAACTTTTAAAGAATAGATGTTTTTGTTTATCCAAAAGTTTCTACTTGGCTCTTCCTGAGCTTCTCTAAAGCTTCTCCCCAACTCGCCTTTTAAAATGATTAAGATCTCTATCCGTAGTCCCAAAAGTTATTCGTATACCAATCTTTTTTTAAGTAGAAGTTGACTTGAACTAGAAAATAAAATCATTTATGTGTTGACCTACGATGCAATCGAATGGTATATAGTGCCGCAACCACATTGTAATGTTTTTGGACTTGTTGGTAATAAATCTTCCACTCGTGTGATCGCATGATATGAAACTTGCGATCCCAAGGTTATACTTTTTTATTTTCGATTGAACTTGGTCCCTGAATTTCTTCTCTGGTTCAACACTTCAGCTCGAGTTTCCTTTTATTTACAATAGTTTATATTTTATCATTCGTAATTGATCTGTTTCACGTCTTGAAAGTTTGTAATTTAGTCCCTAAACTTTTCAAATATTGACTTTAGCTCCCCAAAACTTATTAATCTCCTCTGATAGCTGATCACTTGCAATCAATTAGTTTTCAACTGTTTCGAATCAACTCAAACTTAAGTCACATTTCTTCAGAACAATTGTATTCTGGTCAGTTTATTTATTTATTTATTTACTTTTACAATTAACATAATTACACTAAATTAGGCAGATACTCTCTCAATTAACAAAGTGAAGGATTAATAAAATGGGTTTAAGAAAATACATTTGATAAATAATCACATTTCAGTGCCGATTACTCGAATAAATGGCCGGTTAGTCCACGTTGCCATTTAACGACTACCATATTAGACGAGGTGCCAATTTCACTAACATGCTGACTTATTTTGAACCATTATTAAAACTTCAATGACCATATTAGTAAGGGAAAAAGCCTTTTAAGGAACAAATTGAAATTTAGCTTCAATTTTAATCCTTGTTTGGTATCTCTAAACATCATATTTTAAATATATTTTGATAAAAAATGATGAAATATATTATTAAAAAATTGATGAAATTTATAAACATCATAAAATATGTGATTAAAAATAACAAATTATAAGAAATGAAGGTCGATATTTGAAGGTATCATTTAACGGTTGTCACATCATATGAGGACCCCATCTCATTACCATAGTGATTTATTCTAAATCTAAATGTGTACTTAATACATATAATTTGGTCTTAATTAATCTTAATAGTGCATGAAACATCACAAAACAAGACATGATTGCACATATGAAGCACGAATCTCGAGCCTTTCTTGAGATTGACGATGTAATGGTTCCTCGTGGAATCTTTATTGAGTCAATTATTGCATATCTCTACTTTTTATTTCTAGAGTAATTATTAAAGTTGGGTTTGCTTTATTTAGATTCCAAAAAAATTAAAAAAAATTAAAAATCAAAATGCCTTTCCATAGTCAAAATAAAAAGAGTATAATCATATTGAAATACATGATGGCATAACTTTAATAGCTAAAAGTGAAATTCCACAAGTTTAAGCACGAAAGAGTGAATATAATTTAATGTTATAGCAATTTAAATTTCATTTCTTTTAATATTATGGGTTATGAATTTCGTGATTATTTTTAAGCAAGAAAAATTGAGTTTTATCCAACAACTATCAAAATTTTATATTATAATTTCTCTAATAATCAGATATTACAATTTTTTAAGGTTCAAACCAATATTCTACAAATACAGCGTAATTTAACACTTCAAAATCAAATACAAACTATAATAAAATGATAAAATATCAACTATTATTCAATAATATAAATAATAACCCATTCTAGAGCCATTGCTAGATACTGATGCCAAGTGGGTACAACATCCACGAGCCAAATTGTCACCCCAGGCCAATAATGATTTAGAAGAGCCTGTTTGAGCTCCATTTTACTAATAATGCACTTGAAAATAGTAGATAGATGGAGAATACGTAACTAAAAAATTATTTTATTGAAAAATGTATGGTTAAAAAGAAGTGATAGAAAAAATTATTTTAAAAATAATATGTATCAAACAAGGGCAGTAATAATTTTAGACATGGTTTTTATAACATTCTTCCCCAATTTCTTCAGTGCTCTCNAAAATAATATGTATCAAACAAGGGCAGTAATAATTTTAGACATGGTTTTTATAACATTCTTCCCCAATTTCTTCAGTGCTCTCGCCCTAAAACGATGAATCGCAAGTAGAGGTGTAAAACGAAACGATTTGAGTTGTCTTGCATTTGTGGAGGTTTGTCATGGATAGATTAGGGATATGGTACTCTCATAATTTTTGATAAACAAACCAGGCCAACTAGAAAAATACGAGGTCGAAAAATAGTTGGATCATCCTCAACTTAAGCAAAACCTAATACTTTTTGACACGATTCGATAAGCCTGCATTTGTAGAGGTTTTATCATGGATAGATTAGAGGCCTAGTAATATCATGATTTTTCATAAACAAACTAGGTCGGCGAGAAAAATACGAGGTTGAAGAAGGGTTGAATCGACCTCAACTAAAGCAATAAACCTGATACTTTTTAACAAAACTAAATTGTGTCTAGTTATTTAAGTCATGCCCGAATCTAACATAATTCAGCTTTTCATTTCAACAGTGTTAAGTTAATATTTTGTCATTCCAAAAATATCGCAAGTACGAATATAAGCATTTTATAAGTTCACTCAAACATGCTATAACAGTTCGACCAGTTTCAATAACTATATGTCAAATCATTTTAAGAAATTAATTAATTTTAATTTTATTGGATCGATTGAGCTATTTCTAGGATGAAATATGGATATGTAGGGACAGGGTCAAAGAACCATAATGTAAAGTGGCTCTTGTTTTATAGTATTACACGTGCAATTCGGACATAATCATGGGTTTGACCTTGTTCAACCATTCTTTTGATCAGACGGCAGTAATAATGTTGATCATAAGTGAAGCTACGCGGGTTTAGAAACATCAGATACCTCTAATCAATGATGAGAAACTAAATTTACAAGTGGAATAAAACTTTTTCATTGATAAACAATCTTATGGAGTCCCTAGCCATTTGAGTTTTAATTTAAATAGATTAGAGTACTTGATAATATATTTGTTACATGGTTAGTAAGTGGGATTAAAAAGAAGTTAAATGATATTATTATATGATTTAATATTGCATATCAAATACTTATTTAGTATGCAATATTGAATAAAGAGTGTATTTAGATAAAACTTTGTGGTTATATTCTCAGTCACAATATTTTATGATCCAATTTTCGATGGAGCCAAAATGCCTCAATTTGTATCAATTGAATCGTTATACTTTACTTCTTATGCCTGCTTGTGAGTACACTTGAATTTGTTCTCAATTTAGACCATTTCATTCAATTTTGTCACATTATCTAACACGAGACATTGATGTGACTATTCAACATGAACGGCCATCTTAGGTGACCATGAGAAAATAAGAAAAGAAATGATAGATTGAAAAACCTATGTTTGGGATTATTTTCCCTCCTCAAGTCTAATATGTAAAAATGAGGTTTTCAATTATATCACTTCTTTCAAGTCATTTTCTGATTACCATGTAAGTGTTTATTTGAGTCACATTATTTTAAAAGAATGTATTTTAGAATAGTAGATTGATGGAAAATGTATGGTTAAAAAATAAAGAAAAGTTTTGAATTTGCGTATAATATTAGTCTATTGAAGAATATATAGTTGAAATGATATCAAATCGTTATTGAAAAATGTATTTTTTTCCAAAGAATGTGGCTCAAACAGTGCCAATCTTTTATAAAGTATCTGAAACAATACCACGAAATTCAACGAGATGTTGTAAATTGAGATCAAATTAAATGTAATGATCCAATTGACACAAAATTGAAGTATAGCAACCCAATTGAAAATTGGGTCAATGAACAATGACAAGTACTAAAACTTTCATCTCTATCTAATACTTGAACTTATGAATTTTACTTGTACAATCTATTCAATTTTTTAAAGATAAATATCTCTTTTGTAAGTAAGGAAGAATTTTTTTAATAATTTAATTATAACCAGGTTAAAAAGTTATATAGAGGAATTTTCTGTTGATTGATGGATGATATTAGTGGCATTAGTGATGGAGACATTCACTTTAGAAAAATCCAAGAATGTCCTGTCTATAAATTCTAAGATAAATAATGTACGTATTCTAAAGTTCGGGCAGAGTCTTGATTTCTTGATCGAGCAAAAGCTCGGCTTGGTTCGGATTCGCAAAAAAGTTTGGATCATTTTATTTGAGTCAAGCTCGAGCCTCGAGTTTCGACTCACGAGTTGGTTCGGTTCGACTCATTGACACCACTACCTATAATTAGTGGTATTGAATATGAAAGGTGGTCAAGCGAATGTGGGGAATAAATTGACCATAATCCTAATGAAGATTTGTTGAGTGGTGGTACCCAAATGAGTAGGAAATAATTGTTCTTTTAACTAATATGCTTGGTTTTGTTGAACAATTTGTACCAATAAAAAGAGAATCCCATTATAAAGAATCCAAAATAGTTGACACATCTTAACCCCACCATGTCTTCTAAAAAAATTCTTCCCCCTTACCTAATATATATGTACTTAGTCCAAAAAAACTTTTATGGTCAGCATTTTTGAATTTTTCTTTTCATATTTTTCCAAGATATTGTAGAGAAACGGTTCATAATGATAACTATACCTTAATAGTTTTGTGGAGGTACAGTAACGACTGTCTACTCTTAGTCTAAGTAGAGTAGATGTCTAGCTAACGTGGGAATCATGTCCAGTCGCAAGATTGAAACTCAAAAAATTGATTGAGACATGACATTGAGTATGTGATTTAATTTGATATGATGCATAGAAAATTTTCATCCCTTGACACGAATAATAGAACTATTCATTCACAGGATGGTTTTGAAAAACTTCCTCATGTGCACATATTTTGTGAAGACTATAAGTAAAATTTGCTAATATCTAATATGGCCCTGTTTGATTCATGTTATCAAACATATCATTAATTTAATTATATAACTATAGATGGTTTGGTTTAAATTTTTCAAAACATATTTACTCTTTTATTGGAAATTTTTAAACAAGAATATTATTTCCCATTCCATGAGGAAATTATTGTTAAGGGCACTTTGACTTAAAAATCTCTCTCTTAAATATAAAATTACATCTTAGTATAAGCTTTTGGTATAGTGTCAGTGTTCATAAAGTTAAATAAGCAATTCAATTTATCTAAAATTTAAGTAATCAATTAAGTGTCAAAATTAGAATTTTCAAACGAGCTACATCTTATAACTTACACGGACATGCTAAGGGTAATTTTATACATATTTTAAATAGGAAACTAATAATAGATATAAAATCCAAGTAAGTCTGTAACATCTGCCAATTTCACTATATCCCCTTCCCTTTGTTTTGAATTAAGTTAATTACTTTCTAGAAAACCCTGGGACTCAATATTGAAGGAACAAAAAAAGGCATAAATGACAGAATAACTTTGTTTTACAAAGATGGATATTTTTTTTTTTTTTTTTTTTTATCAAGGAAAACATTTGATACTTCAGGAAATAGGAACCTTTTACATATATAATCCAAAAATTGTTGGCCACCTCCGAATTATTTATCATTTAATTTAGTATATATTCCCTTAACTTTGCAAGAGTTGACATTTAGAGCTTAATTTTTTGTAGTGACAATAGACGAATCTTTGATGTGGCTGTAATATATATTAGATACGCTAAGTTAAAAATTGAATGTATAGTTGACAAAATTATCAAACACTCATTAGAAAAAAATTACTAAACAATTTGAAATATTATTTAATGCAAACAAAATAAAAAAAAAATAACGCAATAATTTACATGGTTTGTTAAATATTGTCTATTTGCTAGCTAAAAGACATTTTTAGACCTATTTTAATTTTGTTGATTTTCATACACTAAAATAACTTATTTCCAACCTTATTATTTTCCCTTGTTTCATATGTAAAAGGCTCATGGAAATTTATTGGATAACTATGCAAAGATGTTTTTTCTCACTAATGTCTCTTACAAAATTATATTTGTCAAATATTTGATTCTGCGATAATACTCTAGATCATCAATATATCATGAAATTTACTTAACAATCACGACAAATAATTGACCTCCACGTTGCTCCTACGTGGTATAAACTAGGATTCTATAAAAGATGAAGGTGTAACAATAGTCTCCCAAAATTGACGTTATCAAATATGTTAGACTTTATGACTTTCTTTGGTTATAGTGTGAATTTTTTGTGTGCCAATTTGTGACCTATTTGCCTACATGGCTCGACTAGGGACTTGAGCGCGACATTACATGCTCTGGGCGAGGCTTAGGTGTTGGATTGGATGAGTCTTGGGTGTGGCTTAGGCATGATTAAAGCTCAAGGATAATTTCAACGACACCCTTCTGATTTTAAAAAATTTGAGCATTCTCCCCTACCAACATAAATTTTCCATTTTACTATTTTATCTTATGTTACATATAAAATTACATTTATTTTCTTATTGATCATTTCCATCAATTATTACATTTAATATATTTGTCCAAGTCAACCATTATAATTTTTCTTAGAAACGAATAAAATTGATATATATTTTATTGTTTTTTTATATTATGATAAAAAAAATCTTAAATTTCAAAATGCACTGTCCTCACAATGCCTACATTTTCTCCATCCCAAATTTGTGCCTTTTATTATTATTATTATTATTATTATTATTATTATTATTATTATTATTTCATTTTATCATAAACCTCAGGAAACGTTTTCGAAATTCACCCTTAATTTTAATCCTTTCTAAAATCAAGTCTATGCTATACTTTTGCTTCAAACCACATCGACATAAGGATGGAGCTTGTATTAGAATAGAATTTTTAAGGACACAAGTGTTGCTACTCAAATAAATCCACCTAGAAGAATAGGCAAAAGCTAAAGACAGTAGTCCTTATTCCAGTCAACGATTGTAAATCCGATTGTGTGGAGAGCGGAGTAAGATCAAGATCAACGAACTTGGTACATTGTTTGGTCTGCTAACGTGGATACAAAATTTAAAAACAATCGATAAATAATAAAATTGGATATACAACCTATTCAACTCCAATGTAGATTATATTTGTTAGTACACTTTGATACGTAAAATTTTTGTAATTGAAGTTTAGTTATTGTTACGCCCTTCGCGTCTCGGCTAGCTGAAGCGCATACAACGGAGCCGCTTCTAGATACTTGTACGTTCTCGAGGCTCAACATAACTGAAGTGATAAAGACCAAGGCGTCGCTTTCAAAGTGGATGGGGCAGACCGAGGCGTGGCCTCGCGGAGGAAAGTAGTAATTCCTCTTCATTGCCAATTTCAATGATCTTCTGTCCAAGATCTTTATATCTTGGGGAATGATTGATGTGATGTTCCTGCTATATGTCAACTCAAATTCAGTAGAATTAATTGCCCACCCACCTACCCGCCAGATACCTCAGACCGTCAAATTATTACACGTGTCACGTATTTAGTGGTGCCCTTTGCCTATAAGTACCAAGATCTTGGCCAGAAACAAGGTAAGCATTCTACATCTAAGCTAACATACTTTATCCTCCCTTCGAGGATTGCGCATTTCGGCACCATCACCGCCACCACCGTCAACTGACTTAATTGTCGGAGTGTATGTGGTCACCACTACTATTGTTGTTATCGGCCCCATACGCTTGGCCGCTTGTTATTGCACGTAGGGAGGAACAAGTGGAGTAGCTCTCCATTGGCCACGTGGAGGGTCAAAATCATGGGGTCAACAGTTATCATGAAGCAAGGAGTAAACTCCGAAAAATTGGTCAAAAATTTTCCTCAATTATTGGCGTATGTAGTGGCAACAAAACGAATTCAACATGTATTCAAACAGAACATTAAAAAGCCAGGACTTCAGCTGGTTTGCTTGAGTGTATGCAACTAACATATTTGATAAAAGCAGAATTATTGGTATTTGGTCCCCTCCTCTTCCCTCCATTCGAACTTCAAAATGCAGGCCAAAATATGAATACAGAAAGTGTCAGTGATCTGCAAAAAATAAAAATAAAAAAAAGGGGGAGGGGTGTAATATCAAAATTTCAAAACTTTCCCTATTCAAAAATAAAAGCATAGGCGTGTCCATCGGGCTTAATGCTAATGCCTGTCTAGCATCCGAAAGTAAATGAAGCTGATGACAAGGGAGCTTGCAATGAGGCTCCGATGAAAGATGTTTGTAATTATAACATTCATAAGATAAGAAATTTCTTATCGAGTAAGTTTCAATCAACATGAAGCATAACGATTTGAGCATGATGTTGAAGAGAGAGTTCAACTTTTAAAAAAGGAAACGAGGACCCATCCAAAATCTAATAAAGTTACATGTGAAAAAAATATATAAAACCAATTAAAAAAATCTAGGAACATGTTGGTTTATTTTGTCAAAGAAATAAAAACATGCTTGTTTCACCTAGAGACTCGGTGAACTAGTTAAATTTTTAAAGACGAAAAGATTATTTATTTATTAAAAAATATTTATTTGTCTATTGAATATTTTTACTCGATTTGATCCTTTGACTCTTAATTCTTGTGACCACTGCTAGGCCTTTGGGCCGGTTTTTAAAATATTGGTGCATATTGGAGTTTTTGAACTAAGAAATGCACCAAGCAATGTAAGATACATGATAAGCAAACATCTATGATGTATCACACTAATGTTTTTGGAGTAGAAATTTCAAGTTTTTCATATTAGTCCTTTTTGGGCCTGAGTTGCTTCTTAGTCCCTTCACAATTTCATCTGCAAATGTGTCAAATGGACCCAAAATCCTTTTAGTTGTTAGTCCAATTGGATTTAAATATGGGAAAAAGACAAAATTACAAATATTTCAAAACTTTTAAAAATAAAAAACTCGTGATATTATTATTATTATTATTATTATTATTATTATTATTATTATTATTTTGTTTTTTTCCCCCAAAAAATAAGGTGGTTACATTTGGTGATATCTGATAAATACTGTGACTTATGATTTAATTAAATAGCTCCAACATCATATTAACACACAATTTATGATCATGATCACTTACTAATCACATGAAATTATAGTCACAAAAACACAATTTGAGTGTCACAAATATATATATTTAGTCGCCAACAACACATTTTATTAGGTTATAAATTACACAATTAACCGACCACAATTACTCTCTATCTCGCCCCAACTCACACCATCTTACTTCATCACTATCGATAGTATCAAAATCGTTGCTGCTACCTCCACCTCGAAGCCACAATCATCACCACCACCTCCACCTCAAAATTTATCGCCACTTTCATAGTCAAGCCACCATCACAACCGCCACCTTCACCTTCAACATACCTGAAATCCGCCACCTCATCCACAGTCAAACCATTGTCACTACCACCACCTTCACCTTCAACACACCTCAAATCCACCATCGAACTACAATAAACCGTAGATGCAAAAGCAATGGCGTAGTGCAAATGCATGGAAATTCCATGGGTGTAGGTCCTCTGAATTCAAGGTTTTTGGATTGCAATTCGTGAAGGAGGCGAGAAGCGACTATATTTTAGGGTTTGGAGAGAAGAGGGAGATGATTTGGGGTTTTGGTCGTTGACTAGTGAAATGGTGACGACGGTGCACAATTGCAGATGGTGATAACCAGATGGGTTAGGCAAGTGGATGTTGAGGCGTGTTTTCTGCTGGTGAGAAGTGGTAGAGTCAACAAGCGGTGGCTAACGATGGAAGAGGTTGTGGGAGTTATTTAGGTTAAAGGAGTTGTTTAGGGGAGAGAATGGTGGTGAACGGTGGGGGTTAGGGTTTCTGTAGTAGGTAGAGGTGGGTGTGGAAGGTGGGGTGGGGTTTAGCACCTAATTCTTGAAAAAGAAATTCAAATGACCTAATTATTGAAATGGATAATTTAAAAGTAGGTTTGTGTGTAATTTTCCTATTAAATATAGCCTCTAAATTATCCTAAGAAAGGGTGGACCTCGGCAAGCACCAAAAGTGGGAAAAAAAGAAGAAGGCACATGCCCACTTCTAATTTGACCTTTACGATAAATCAAAGACCTCCATAAAGAAATTTGATAATACATATTACTGGCAATGATTGAAAATATGAAAGAGTTATGAAGGAATTATGATGGGATATACATATAAAAATAGTGTGTGTTGTATTTAAATGAATGAATTTAATAATGATAATATTGAAATATAATGTTGGTGAAAATAATTTTTTTTAAATTAAAAATTTAATAGGGATAGATATAAACAATGGTGAATATAAATAGAGACTTCCTAAAAACAAATAAGAAGATAAGAATAAAGAAAATATTTCATTTGTAATTAAGGTTGTTGGCTAAAGAATTAAGGTCGTTGGCTTATGGCCTATGGGGCATTCATATTGTAACATTTAGAATTAAGGTCAAAGTACATATATGCATAATATACAACATCTGTCTTTAGATGTCCATATATGGAGAACATATCTCATTAAAATCTTATTAGTTAAAATTTGATAGGAAAGAGGAAAGGAGTACATTTTTCTTCTTGATAAGTAAAGTAGAGTTGCTTCATTAAAAACTCTACAAGCAAAACCTAATGTAACAAAATCATGATCAAATGAAAGAAATGCATCACGTATTTGCTTCCCTCATTGTAAAATCACTTGAGATCATGTCACCCATGCATTTCAGTATCTCACACAATTCAAATGTTGCAATTGATAACGCATTTGTCAATGGGTCTAGTAGATTATCATTTGAATTGATCTGTTAAACATCAATTTCACCACTCCTGTCAAGATCAAATGTGAAGAAGAATTTTGGTCAAATATGTTTCATAATGTTATATATATATATCCCCTTTACTATAAAAGAGAATGAGGAAGCACTATTCATTTTTGGTACCTTGCTTTCACACTCGAACCAGTTTGAAATATGTATTATGCACTGTTGAAGAACCAGTTTACTCCTATTGTTCACTGTTCATAGGTATAAATAATTTTTCCACGAACGATTTATTTATTTTCCAAACCCTAGCAAACTCCCCAAAAACTTCCTCCCAATTCTTGCTGTTAGAAGTGTGACTCAAATAGGAGTCTAAATTGTATTAGATTTCTTACCTTTTTTGGGACTCTTTTAGGGCTAAATTTTATACTATAAATACAAGACTCCTCTATCAGTTTTGTGGAAGCCATGATTGTTGTAATTCTCTCATTTCATTGATTGAATAAAATAATATCGTTCCTCTGCCAGTTCTTTTATTCCTTTACTTTACTCTTGTTCATGGTATTTTTGCGATCTTGTTAATTACTTCAATTACAACAAGTTGTATTCATTAAATCTCAATTCCTACATTATTGATCAATCGGACTCAACAAGTGGTATCAGAGCGGGGTTGTTGGTGGATTTTTGGCCTGAAACTGATCGAAAAATCGTCTGAAAATTACCAGAAAATTAGAAAACGAATTTGTGCAATTTTTTGATTTTCTGTCGGATCTGTTTTTATGTTTTCTTGTCAAACAAAAAAGAATTTGGAGAAACGAACACCACCAGTGGACTCAGCAGATTGAAACGATCCAGAAAGGGTCACAGGTCGTCGGCGCGTTTTCCAACTAGTCGCCGACGGTGGTAACTCCGGCGAGCGAGTGGCAGCGCCTGAGGCATTTTTCGACAACGGTGTCTTCAGGCAATTTTCTCCAGACAACGAGATGGACCTTGTGGTGGTGTCTTATTTCAGTTTTGGGCAAAATTGTGGTTCTGGACTATTTTGCCCCTTGCACGTTCGGTAGTTTTCAGTTTTGAGTGTTGCAGGTTGCAAGTTCTTCTTGATTTGATTGAGCTTTTTTAGAGATGAATTCGTTGAAGTATGAAATTTCGTTATTGGATCGCAATACAAGATTTTCGCTATGGCAAGTACAGGTGAGAGCTGTGTTGACGCAGATGGATCTTGATGATGCTTTACTTTTTTTTGATAGGATGCCAGCAAACTTGTCTATGGAGGAGAAACAACGGAAGGATCGGAAGGCTTTAGCGCAAATCTAACTTCATTTATCCAATAATTTGCTGCAAAATGTTTTGAAAGAAAAGACAGCGGCTGCTTTGTGGCTCAAGCTGGAGCAGTTATGCATGACAAAGAATTTGATGAGCAAACTGAGGTTGCATTCTCATCGCATGGTGGAAGGAGGGTCACTGCAGGACCACGTTGCTGTGTTCAAGGAGATCGTTGCAAATTTAGAGACGTTAGAGGTAAAATATGATGAAGAAGATCTAGCCTTGGTCCTGTTGTGTTCGCTATCCAATTCTTTTTCGTCATTTCGTGATACTATTCTGTATAGTCGTGACACGTTATTCATTGAAGAGGTATACGACGCCCTGTTCTCAAAGGAGAAGATGGAGCTATTGGTTGGAGATCCTACATCTAGGAGTGGGGATGCTCTTGTTACTCATGGTGATCGACGGAGGGGTAGATCGAAGGTGAAGTACAGCAATGTGTATTGTTATTACTGCAAGCGGAAAGGACACATCAAGAAAGATTGTGACAAGTTGCAGGGTAAAGGTAATTTTCATGTAAATCATGCAGGGCAATCAGGTAATTCGAACGAGACTACTATTACTGAAAATTTTTGTGATGATGGAGATGTGATGTTGGCTGTATCTGACGGGGAATCCAAACCTGAGGAGTGGATCATGGATTCTGCTTGTTCGTATCATATGTGTCCCAATAGGGCTTTGTTTCAAACATATGAGATCGTGAACTAAGGTGGAGTTGTCATGGGAAACAACCAATCTTGTCGAGTTGCAGGAATCGGTCGGGTTAGATTGAGGCTACAGGATGGCACAGTGAGGACACTTGATCAGGTTCTCCATGTTTCAGACTTGACAAAGAATTTCATATTACTGAGTACCTTAGATGAAAAAGGGTGCAAATTAGGGTTGGGTAAATCTCCCGAATCTAATCGAACTGAACCGAACCCAATGGTTCTTGTCAAATTAAATACCTGAACGGGTATTTGAATTGAGAACCGACGGGTACGGTTCAGTTCTCGGTTCTAAACCAAGAACCGAATAAAAATCAAATCTTTCTAATTTTTTTATATTGAGTAAATCAAATTATTTTAATTTTAATTTTTTCTAAATAAATTAACAAATTAACAATTTCTAAATCCAAAATTTTGGCCCAATAATTTGTTTCATTTCTAATTTTTTTATTTTTGGCCCAATTACCCATTTTATTGTTTCATTTCTTAGCCCAACAAAATCCAATACACTAAATAAACATAAACACCAACACTAAAGTGCATAACGTTGTCTTTGACCATAGCGATCATTTGAATAAGGTAGTTTACTAGTCTCTGACATTCCAAAACTATTGAATGTATCATTAGTTGTATTTATATAATGTTGTTATAAATGTTAAAAAATTTAATTATACTACAGAACCAAACCGAAAGGAACCGAACCCGAACGGTTCCATAATTATGTTTGGACCCGACGGTTCCATTTACTAGATACCCGAAAATTTTAGTTCGGTTCGATTTTCTTTAGAACCGAATCGAACCAAACCAATCCATGTCCACCCCTAGTGCAAATTTTCTGGTGGAGGTGAAGTCTCGAAGGTTCGAAGGGGTGTCCGGGTTGTACTGGAGGGACGGAGGAAATCCCAATTGTACATCTTGCAAGAGAGCGCAGAACCAGTTCAGAGACATTTGGACAAGTTCAGTACCGTGGTGGACATTCAATTTGGTACAGTACCTCTCAGGTTTGGCTCTGGGTCAATTAAGAACTTTGCTCAAGAGAGTGTTGGTGATTCCACTTTGCCACCAATTTTAGCGGGTACACTGTTCTTGTAATGCCAATGGACTCATGGAGCGTAAGTACAGTTTTGGAGATGTCTGTAATGCTTTAGAAATCATTGAAAGTGACAATATTGGCAAGGAACCTTCTGATTGTGCATTTGGTGTGGTTTGTGCTACAGGGTGCGCTTCGACCCTTTTCAGTGATTGTTAATTCCGGGAGAAATTTTGGGAACCCGGGTTTGGGTTCGCGTGTTGCGTGTGGATGCCGGGCGGAGGAGCATGTTTTCATGGAGAGTTTGGTTATTGTGTTGAGAAGCTTGGTTATTCTGATGCAGACAGATCATTTCTCAAGGTGGAGAAATTTTGGAACTTCTTTCGTTGTATCGGAATTTGAGTCAAGGTGGAAATTATTAGAAGTGTAATTCAAATAGGAGTCTAAATTGCATTAGATTTCTTACCTTTTTTGGGACTCTTTTAGGGCGAGATTTTATATTATAAATACAAGACTCCTCTGTCAGTTTTATGGAAGTCCTTATTGTTGTAATTCTCTCCTTTCATTGATTGAATAAAATAATATCGTTCCTCTGTCAGCTTTTTTATTTTTTTACTTTAATTTTGTTCATGGTATTTTTGCGATCTTGTTAATTATTTCAATTACAACAAGTTGTATTCATTAAATCTCAATTCCTGCATTATTGGTCAATCGGACTCAACACTTTCGACTCTCCGTTCTTTTGTTTGTTCTTTTAAGAGAAAGAACCTAAAGCACCTAAACTATGATCCTTTCATATTCTTGCTGTGTGTTTTTTGTGCGATTTCTTCGCGTTTGTTCAGTTTTACTGTTGAATATGCAATTTTTTTTTTCAATCTTTTCTATTCCAGTTAATATTTATTATTAAGAGCTTTCGAAGTGTTCGGTTCATATTGATTTTATGATAAACCTTTTTCTGTGTTTTTTCTTCTAGGAAGTAAAAAGTCCTCCAGCTTCGACCGATGGTATGTTTTTTTCTTCGTGTTATGTTTGACAATTTGCCTACATGAAAATTTATGAAGTTCGAATAATGAATTTACTTTGATCATATGTTCAAGAGTCACACGATGAATAATATTCTATTATGCTTTTAGCTATTAATAACTAATTAAGACATTTCACTTGAGAATTTTGGTTAGACAACATTTGTACTGATTGGATGTGATATTACTGTTAGTGAGCTTTTTTAATTGTTTTACTAAGTAGCTAAATCAAATCAATTTGTAGAATTATTCCCGATTAAGTTTTCTCAGATTCAAGAGGAACTGCATTGTTCAAATCAATTTTTCCTGTTTTGGCATGTAAAAAGAAATGAACTGGTAGAAATATAGTTAAGATTCAAGTATTTTCTGTATCTAATTAATTGAAATAAATCAGATTGAAATGGTTAGTTGGCAGATGTTTCTTATATTTGACCAATCATGTGCAATCAATATTTGGATAACACTAACTTTTTCGTTTGTTTGTTTTTCCATGCAATAGGTTTATGATGTATTTGTGAAATTACAATAATTAAATGAAGAAATTGAACTTGAAAGTGATAATGAAAGCTAATCTGATAAGGTAGATGAAGAAGAAGTAGAAAAAGCTGCGTCGGAACACGAAAAAATTGCGGTGTTTTTTGCTTAAAATATTTGAAGCTTTGTAGGCGCATCTCCAATTCTCTCCCACAAATGAAAATATGGTAATGCATTCTCTTCATTCTTTTGCATTTTTTTATGTAACTTAATTTAATTGGATTTGCTTTCTTTTGATTTCTTGTGCAGTTGTTCTTCTCGAACATTAAGGATTTGGTGGGACGAGAAGTGACAAAGGAATTAAAGAACGATTTAGACCTACGACGAACCCTTCATTCAATGGATCAGTACCCCAACATCAAGCTCGAAAACACTAGGGTTGTTGATAAAGACAAATACCCTCACACGGTAATCTTCTCGTCTTATTTTCTCTCAATTTTGAAGATCTCTATTGCGGAAGCTCTCTTGAAGGATTAAATTAGTGATTTTCAGTTTAGTCCAACGTACCTTTCTCTACCAACAACCAATTCAATCGGCTCCAAACCACAACCAATTAATTCACCTCGGTTGCAATTCAATCTTACCTACGTAGGATAAGAAAAAATGATAATTTGTGGCCACAAAGGTTGAGAGAAAACACCACAAAGGTATACTATGAAGGAACCACCAATTGCACGCAATAAATAAGCGTTTTGGACATTTCTAAAGACCTTTTTTTCACACACAAAGGGGACAGCCAGGATTCCACTTTTTCTCACACAAAACCTCAAAAAACATCATATCCCGGGATTTATTGGATATCAAAAATCCAACAAATCTCCACCTTAATGCCTAACAAATTTGCAAGCAATCAAAACACACAGTTAGCACTTGCATAATCAAGGTAACCAATAAAATTAAATCACAGACCTTACCTTGTGTTTCCAACCTGAAACACATATCATACCTGCTTTATGTACTCACCGGGGCTAAGGTCAGAAAACACCCAAGTAGAAGCAAATATTTAACAATAAACAATCAAGAGCAAATACACATGCAATGACGATATACTATAAGATAACATACATAAATTTTTTCAGAAACACGTTCACATAGAACCATAGATTAACACCAAGTCAATAAAACCGTGCTCAACCACATATGCAACACATACATAAATCACCCTACGAAAAGATCTCACAACACTTATCCTATCTTATTCCGTGTTGCTCACACCTCGAGAACACATATATCTTCTCATCGCCCACCAAGCTCACTAGACTGATCACCCTACTCATATTTAACTGGTAGGTCACTATAGATTCTAAATCCACGAGATAATCCTCTATCTCCACATCACTTCTCCCAACCTACGTGGATAATGGGTCTCCACCTAACAGAAGTGATAGGAGTGCCTCTCTCATACTCCACCTAATCGGGTCTCTTTTCAGATAATGGATTCTAGACATTTGATCACATCTCCACTCATGATCCAAATGTCACATTCCACATCTCCGATACAAACCATAATGTACCTCTAGGCATCTACACTCCACCTCACCAAAAATCACACAACACATTGCTAATGCATCCTAACCCACTATGCATGCAAGCAATTACACCAAGTAATCCTATTGTCTAAAATTCATGCAAATACACATTTCAAATACATTAAAATGTAGCAGATAATCATGCAACAAAATTTAGACAATCACACTCTTGCAGAAAGGATCACACACAGATGTATATGCAGTAACTAGGTTTACTCTTAATAAACCTCGCTAGGGTCATAACTCGACCCCTCAACCAACTTCGTCTTTCCTCTCATCTTACCCTTCAGCATATCTTTCTTCTTGGAACAATCCCTAATAAAGTGTCCAGACTTACCACAACTGTAATACCTTCTACCACTAGACTTATCCCGTCCCTTGTCCTTCTTCTTACTACCATCATTACTCGAGTAGTATCACTACGGTCTTAAGTTCTACCCAAATTCATTTGCTTAAACTTCATCCTACTCCTCATCATATGTAACTCGCCGCTACTCTTATCCTCTTTTTCAGCCTTGATCTCCATCTCCTTACTTTTAAGTGAGTCTATGACAATCTCGGGTATTAAGGTGTCCCTATCATACTTAATTGCATTCTTAACTTCCCTATATGAATCAGTTATAGAATTAAGCAAGATAATAGCCTTGTATATTTCATATACCTTTTCATCATAGTTAGTGATGTCTTAAACTAACTTGTTAAAGACATCGAAATTGTCATCAAGATCCTTTGAAGTATTTATTTTAAAGCTGAAAAATCGTTCAAGCAAGTACAGTTTATTAGGAAAAGACTTAAGCAAATATATGTCATCCAACTTTTCCCAAAGTTGTTTTGTAAAATCCAGTTTTCCTATTTTTCTCAAAATAGTGTCAGACATGTGTAAAATAATTGAAGTGTATACAAATTTATCATACTCTTCTTTTTGTGTTTCTGTTAAATTTGCAAGAAACTTGCCATCTATGGCTTTTGAAACTTTTTGTTCAACCAAAATATCCTTCATCTTTTGTTGCCAAATAGAAAAATTTCATTTTCTATTAAAAATTCCAACTTCAAAGTGTGAAGACATTTTTAAGAAAAACAGAACAGTCAAATCACAAATAGGTCATACAAAGTAATCTTAAGGTCACAATATATACCGTTCTAGATTTCAAGGGTTTCGTAAGATTCACGATCTTAGATCAAGGGAATGTTCGAACGGGTCAAGTCCAGGTATTCTAATGGGATAATTAATGCAAACACGAAGGTATATAAATAAAAATTCAAATTTTCACGCAACAAATCTCACACGGTGACTATATGATATATAAAGCACAAAATCAACTACCAACTTGCAATCAAAGTTCAACACTTCAAAATATAGCTAATAATTCCTAAATTTTCTAGCACAAGCAATGGTTGTCAAGCAATGACAACCCTCAATCTTAATAATCACCCTACACGATGATCTGCTAGTGCGATTATGTAAATGTTTCAGCCAATTTATCAGAGCGGACCAATCTGAGTCCATAAATTATAAGATAGGCGAATTTAACACTTTAGGACCACCACTATTCATCCTAAAGTCTCTGAAAACTGCAGCAATCAAAAAATCACAATCGAAATCCGAACGTTCGAAGAATAATGCTATCCAGATTCTACTGTAGACCGTGAAACAGAAAACTTTTAACACGAAAATGTCAGAAATATTGTGAGGAACAAACTGCCTGAAGATACCGTCACGAGATTTCCTCTCACGCGCCCTCACGCTCGGATCTACCTCTTTGAGTGTGGGCCTCACGCTCCACCCTGCAGGGTTCATCTTCACCTGCACGTCACACCAATGGTCTCCGTTTTCTAAAACTCCTTCTGGATTAATTAGAAAATGCGAAAAACGAAGGCTAATTTTAGCAGTTTTTGGACAGCTTCTTTGATCTGATTTCTGCTGCGATTTCTGGACTTTTTGGTATGTTTCATGAGCCAAAACCACCACCTTGAAACTCTGATACCAAATGTTACGGAAACTCTCTTAAAGGATCTTCAAATCGGTCCAACGTACCTTTCTCTACCAACAACCAATCCATTTGGCTCCAAACCCCAATCAATTAATTCACCTCGGTTGCTATTCAATTTCACCCACATAGGACAAGAAACGATGATGATTTGTGCCCACAAAGGCTAGGAGAAGATACCACAAAGGTATACTATAAGGAATCACCAATTGCACACGATAAACAAGCGTTTTAAACACTTCTTGAGGCCTTTTTTTCACACACAAAGAGGACGGTCGGAATTCCACTTTTTCTTACACAAAACCTCACAAAACATCACTGCCCGGGATTTATTGGATATCAAAAATCCAACAATTTCTAATTTTCTGTTTCAATTGGTGATCGATGAAATATGTCATGCTTTTGAGGATAATTTTGAATTCAGAGATTTAGTTAGTTGTCATCATAGCAAGTTCATTTTTGCTACTTTTCCATATCTCCAGAATAATCTCTGCGATGTTGATTTTTTAAAAGTTTTTGTACAGTATAAACCTTACAGGATTTACCTATCAAAAAAAAAAAAACCTTACAGGATTTAAATTTAGTTCAACGACGAAATGTTTAATTTTATAAGTTTCATTTGTTTCCAAAATGTGTAATGAGAGCGTCCTTTTTGATCAAATTGTCAGAAGGGATAATAGTCACATATTCGAATTCTATTAATCCTAGACCATATGGTGGATTTATAAGCCTAATGTGGGTACAAATGTAGATTTTTATAAACAAAATAATGTCTTAACCATACTTTTTTATTTAATTTGGAGTATTTTGAATTCAAATGTTAAATTTAGCGTCTTTCTGCCCATGGTGTTTTTTGGACAATTCATTAGCTTTTCTCAGGTTGGTTTGCATAGACATCCCTATCACAACTCCACACACATCCCTTCCCAAAAAAGGAACTACCCGAAAGAGAGAGAACGGGGAAATTGACCATCAATTGACCATCCGAGAAATTCTTGTTTCAACATTGCTTTGAATTCAGATCTACAAAGAAGAGTTTTATATATATCTTGTGTGAACAATCAGTATATGTTTCTTATCCTCCCATCTGAAAAACGAAGAGAAAGTGAAGGCTGTTAAGACTCAGAATTGTTTCATCATGGGATTTTTATGTTCAGCTTTTTTCGTCTCACTTGAATACGATATAATGTAGAGGGTTAGAACAAGTTGTACGAAATGGAGCATTTCTAGGTATATTCTATGTGATCATAAGATGCCCATAGAATTAAAAGGTAAATTCTACAGAGCTGATTAGATCAGCTATACTATAATTGACATGGGTAAAGAATTTTTATCTGATACTATGATTGACCGAACGGCCTGGAGGTATAGCCATGTAACCAATCTTTAAATTTACAGGAAATATGGCATACTTTGTCATTGTGTTCTATTTGTTGAATGTGTTTATAATTTTTTAAAAATTATAATTTCTAGACCTTAATATTTTAGAATGTTAGTGTTATGTATGGATCATAAGTTTGTTGAATCAGTAAGGGTATTTTGAGTTATTTTATCTGTCAAACCTATGTAAAAATAAATTATTTTGATAGTGACACTCTCTAGGTCAAACAAAGTAACCCCAAACATGGATTATATGTTTTTGCATTGAAGTCAATTATAGTTGAAGAGTGTGGTGGCATCTGGAGTTCTTTACCAGTCTGAGACGATAAAATTATTCCTCCAAAAACGTTTACCACAATAGAATGTATTGTTAGTTAGTTATCATTCCTAATTTTCTCTTCTTTTGAAAGCAAATTCACAGTCACAACTATAGCATGCCAAAACCTTTCCTAAATCATGTATGTATCAAGTGCAATGCTTTCTTTTCTTGTTAGAAAATTGAAGTCAAACTTGAAGTGGAATCACTGTTTAGATATGATATCACTTTGTAGAGGCCGAAACAATGTGAAGAATGTAGAATCAGAGATCTAGCCTTTCTCGTAAACTCAGCATATTTCATTCAATTTGATGTTGTTTACTCATTTCCTTTTATTGTTTAACATACAACACTCTTAACATGTATATTTACCTATCAGCCTTTATTCAATCAGTGTACATATCTTTTCATTAATCTTTAATTTTGAATACGTTAACATTACCTTAAAAATAACACAGCCCGTGCAGTTGTACATATTTTTTTATTAATCTTTAACTTTGAATACTCTAACATTACCTTAAAAGTAATATAGCCCGTGCATTGCAAAGACTAGTGTGTATATGTGTGTGTGTGTGTGTATCATGCATTAGCATAACCAACTACTTGTTTAGATTTATTTAAATAAAATAATTCCATATCAATTAATATTTGTATAGATTTTTTTAAGGGTAAATTAGGTCAACAGCCCTTAAAAAATAAAATATTTGATTAATACCCTAAAAACTTATTAGGGATTGCAAATTCCCATATTAATTAAGCCCAAATTGATTTTGTCACTTTTTTTTTTTTTTTTAAGATTTTTTCATTTCTTAGAGTTTTATTTTTTTTTTATTTTAAAATTTTCTCACTTCTTTGAATTTCTGTCACTTTTCGCTTAATTGTCTTTCTTTTCTCTTTTTACAGGATTGGGAGTTAATTATATCACAAGAATATTGATTTAAAGGGAAATGATACGTCATTTTCTATGACAAGTGACATTTCGATAAAAAGTTAAATGCACTTTGAACTTCATAAAATTGTTGTTTTAGTTTATGTGTAAATATAAGGATATAAGTTATTTAGTTGATGGAGTTGCATATCAACGACAACTTAATCTCTTTTTAACAATTCTGAAACATAGCTTCTTAAAAAAAGTCACTTTTGTAACAAAAAAAATGGCATGCTTTTTATCAAAGGTTGTGACATGTACATTCTATTAGAATAATAATTCCAATAATGTTAATATTTATATTCATTATCTTGCTTCCATTTTCCTCCATAATAAATGAAGACGTTAATTTTATCTATATCTATAAAAGAATAAAAATGAAATAGCGGGAATGTTTTTGGAAAAAAGTCACTAAGTATGTCACTTTTAAATTTCACCACATTAATTCATATGCAAATGAAAAATAAATTGTTACATATTCCATCACTTTGTAATTTAAAAAAATGTTTGAATTCATAGACATATTTAAGTTTTCACAAAAATACATGTATGTATCTATTTAATTAATCCTAAAGAATTTAAATGAGATAGACTGTGATCTTTTTTTAATAAAAAGTGACAAGTATGTCAATTCTCTCATTCTCATTTTCACAAATACCTTGTATGCATTATTTAAATTAATCTAAAGTTGATTTTTCATATATACAAACTCAATCCAATTTATGCAAATGTAAATCTCAATATATATTAACACAGTTATTAATCTAAACTTTAAGTTTCATTCTACTAGAATAGGGATGGCAATAAAACCCGCCCAGCCCCGAGGAAATTTTTTTTTTAAAAATTAAAAATAATTTTATTTTTAAACAATTCACCTACTAAAAATTGATTTTGAATTTGTATTTTATTATCTAATAATAATATTACTTGAAACTTTGAAAATATAAAAAAAATTAAACGGGGCAACAAAAGGGGCAAAAAGTTGCCCCGTCCCCTCCCCGCCCCCCCCCCGCCCCGCCCCGTTGCCATCACTATACTAGAACAAAAAAAATCTCAACAATATCACAATCAAACAAAATATAATTAATTAAATTAAATGTCGGAAATTTCCAAACATGTAGATTTAGGTTGATTATTTACAGATTTGAGGAAGACAACCTTAAATAAAATGTAGTTGAAATAGCCTTTGATTCTATTTGAGCTTGATTTGTGCAAGATTTCTTCTTATAATTTTGATTTGGAGTGTGCAAGATTTATGTTTCAAGCCTTTTTCCCAATTGAAGTTTCTATCGTATTTCTTCCAGTGATAATGGGATGATATTGTACTATTTATATTTTAACCCATGTTTATAATGATTTTTTAAAAGTACCTTGAAAATTAAGGATATTTCTCTAAGTACCCCTTTATTTAATAAAAGAAGCCCATATAAATTGCTCTTCTGAGACAACAAACTACACATTTTACTCCATTCTGATGTCCTCATTTTTTTATCCAAACTATATCCTGTTATAAACTTATTAAAAATGTTACATCAGTTCGTATATGTTTAGCAAGATACAATAGCGCACCTATAGCACTAAGATATTGTATTTAGGAAACAAGAAATTCTTTGTTATCCTTTCGAGATCTAAAACGATCATTTTTCACATCAAGTGGACGAATAATTATTAGGTGCTCAATTAATGTGGTTTGTCCATAAAAAAATTAGTCAAGGACTTTTTTATGTAAGTTGATTGATGAAAAAGAGTTCCATCAACTAAATGCTAGGTTGTAACTTGAAATAAAATCATGTTTCTCCAAGAGCTGTTATCTTAAATAAATTCTTTAAGTAATCAATCGTTTTTGGAAGCTCTTCACGAGTTCCAATTTTGTTTAGACCATCAACGTATACTGCAATATTGACAAATCCAGTTATTGATTTCTTTATAAAAACACAAGAGTATATATGATTGTTCTTGTAATCTTCTTTCAACAAGTCTCCACTAAGACGATTATATCAAACATGTCTTAATTGTTTCATTTCATATAATTATCTTTGTATCCCGATCTGTAATAATTTGTAGCATTCCTTAAAGTAAATTTCAAGTTAAGGTGCTTACTTGAAATGATGAATTCCAAGATCTTTTGAATAATCGAATCACCTTACTTTTGGAATCCCCAAATCTGCTATTTCCTTGCACTCCAATTGTCCCAATCGTGACTACAATGGAAGAGGATTATTAATCACAATTTAAGTGCCCTATTTTGTGAGTTTTCATGCCAAACTAGTGATTTTAGGGTTTTTCCAATTTTGATGATATTTTCGAATTTCACAATTTTAATTTTTTTTATATCATTCTCTCTCCCAAAATGCTAGACAAAAAATAGGAGGTTGTATGGGAGTTAAGGATGGTTAGAGGGAGTTGTAGGTTTGAATTTCAAGTTCAAACCACTCCCTCCAATTCTTTTAATATCTTGTGGATCGGGTCACCTTACATGGGCGACCCACAACCCGTATTTTCTAATATCTCTCACTCGCACATGATAAGGTTGGTTTGAACAACAAGTGACCAGCGAGTAATATTAGATCTTCCTCAAATCTATCACACAAAAATTCATACGCAAATAGATCTTGTGACCAGCGAGTAATATTAGAACTCGTGGTACTATAAACTTGTTAGGGATATATAGTAGCTCTATTAGAAGAACATCACATCTCGCTATACTCCAAACTCATTTTCAACATTAATTCAAGTACTTTTGATCCTTCGAGTATTTATGAAACATACCTGAAACACACATCATATCATTATATTCAAAATTGCATTCTATACCCTAAATGGTTAAACACAATTTTTCTGCCGATGAATACAAATATAAATATTGGTTAAAATAGTTTTCCTTCTCTACTTGAATCCTTTAAATTTAAATCAACTACTTTCCTAAACACATCCCATCAAACCGAATCAATCGTAGTGATTGGTAATATGCTAAAGTAGCAACATTAAAATAAAATTTCAAGAAATAGTCAAAAGTCATATGGGTATATATGAAGTTATATAAACCCCAAGGTCTCACACAATCTGAAAGCAAGGATCCATTTGCTCATTTACCTAAGATTAGTCGTTAAAGCATACATGATAGGAAACACGTGTTATGATGTTTTCTCCCTTTCTTAGGATGTATGTCATATTCTTTATAAACAATTAACATTGTACAGATCCTAGTTTAGGTATTCCTGATACCTAACTTGAATTCTCCTTATGTCCATTCTTCTAGGAATCTCACATAGAGAACTCGATCTAGCTACTAAACAAGTTTAATGGATAGCAAAATTTATTTCGATTACTTATTGTAATCTCATCTTAATATCTCATCGAAACAACTAGATCATGTACATAACATGATCATTTTGTCTCATCTTAGTACACCTCAAATGTCTGACACAATTGTCCATGTGAATGAACCAATCCCTACTTATTCGATAAATTTTATATGTGCATACAAATCATTATCTCGTAATTTGAACATTAGTTTATACATGAACTCAAACTCATCCATCTATGAGCATGCAAAACTCAATCATAAGTTTTCTGATACACTAAGTATCATATTCTATGCAATTCTAAAGGTTTGATATTACCACCAAGTATATCTCTAGGCATCTTCAAAGTATGATGGTTACATATCATCATTTACATGGATATATCGCAAAGGCACTTTCTTTGCTAATATCTCTTGTGAATATACCACCAAGTGTTTGGTTCCATCTTGATACTTGAGATCCTCATCAAATGAGACAAGTGTTACTATCATGGATCTCATATCTTTAACTAGTATCATTAGATGTCCATTATATTTATAACAAACAATTTCTTTAGCTGCCAAGATATATATTAGAAGATATGCTTCTTGCTAATCAATAGAGCAAGACTGTACAAGTCTAATAACTAATTGTGCTAGACTAACTCTCATTATTAGTCGACATTTGTATATCTATTCCAATCACAAGTTATTTGTTCATTAACAAAATAGAATAACTGACGACAGCATCATTCAAGTATGACAATATTCTTTCTAGATATAAGATTGATACATACGGACTAGATCCATTGCATGACAAATGTTAGAACAAGTATACATCACAGCATACTTCTAACTTCAAATCGTACCAGATATGGTTCTCTGGATATTTTTTTTGTGCACTTATAGAGTCTTTGGACATATATGAAGATTCATTCGGTCGCCTTTCAATGTGGGAGTGTCAATAGTGTAGCAATTCAAAGGTTAAAAATATTCTACAATCTTTATAGTATACAACTCTTATTACAGAGTAAAAACACTAGAATAATCTTTTTAACACAAAATATACAATTTGCTAAACACATGTCCTTTGTCTCAAAGATTGATCAAACATTTCAAAAATAGTCTCTATACGCTCCTCCTCATGCTTAGCCAATCTAATATCATCAACATCAAAATTAGAATAACAACTTACCATTAGACATTTACAATAATTTTCATCCACATGATGAAATTTTTATATGAGATTTAAACCCTGTTAGAAACACGAGTACGACTGTCAAGATGACTATATTAGGCCCTGATTATAACTATAAAGCTACCACAATACTAAAAAGGCCTTTAATATGAAATCAACCAGTCAATTCATGTTGACCTCCTTAATTATTTCTTAATTGAGAATAAAAATATAGTCTATCATATAAATGTTGACCAATCTGGCTAAAATTGAACTTGGTAAAATGAAATGGTTGAATAATTGAAAAATGAGATCAAATTATCACTATGTTTATTCATTTATCTACTTCTACCTCTAAGTACAGGATAACCCCAAGGGGGTGTGGGTAGTTTATTTGGTATAACTCTAAATTTATACATACTATCACAACTAGCCTCGACATACAAAAGTGAATCCCATTGTTATGAAAAAATTTATCTAACTCAATACACTCATATTGAGTTTAACTTTTTTCAAAAAGAAAAAAAAGATGAGCTTTATCTATAAAAAACTTCTTAGTCTTCTATTTAGTTTTCAAGAACCTGAATATTCCCAATAAATATAATGTCCAAATAGAACTTCTACCATATCCTATATTAGGTTGAAATTCTATATTCCACATATATACATCCACCACTTTCATCAATATTTCTCTTTATACTCGTATAATTAAGGGATTGAATTATTGAAAATAGATTGCTCTCATTCGGAGACATATTACTTCCACATGAATCAAAAGTTTTAAACAACTCTTGTATTCAAAATTGATTCACCAATACACATAATATTAATTTCAATAATATTCTCCAAACTTTTCTTCCTTACTAGGAAAAATGTCAAATGTCACATCTTGTGACTCAATATGCACCTAAAATTTCACTTATGAACAAGTACCCTTTCGACTTCATGTATATGTTATCGAGACACGTCTCGTTCTTAATAGATTCATGTCCTCAAACTTATTATTAAGAACTTACATAATCGATTATGAATTAAAGACAACTTATATTTGGTTATCTTCGTGTCCAAAACTTATACAATTCTGAAGGTTGAATCTAGAGATAATTGCATTAACTAATACATTTTAGTTAACCAACACTCTTTCCAAAAGCAAATATGTAAACTGGACTACATATATCAAACGTCATCATATCCAATAATATTCCATCCTTCTACCCAATATATCATATAATTATTGGTGACTAAAGAATAGTCAATCAAATAATAATTTCTTCATTACATAGATCACTGATATCTCATGATAGAGATTCATGCTATTAAATAGTTTTCAAAATCTTCACTTTCATAATCTAATTTTCCACTCCACTTCAAAAAAGTCTTAAAATCAATACAATATCTGCATCTTAAGAAAATTAGAGGCACATCTGAAATGCGTGAATCCATGTACAAATGTAATGAAAAACGAAGTTCTATCTCTATCTTTCTTAGTCATAGTCCGCAAAAAAATCGGATGGATTTATTTCGTGAAAGTTTAGCTCTTACAGTTTTGTAGGGTTTTCGCAATTCAAAAACTCAAATCATTGCACAAATATTCAGAATCATAATAAATATCACCACTGTGAGTACGAATAAAACTACAACGTATAAGTTCAAGTCATAGACCACTCTTAGAAGAACAACTAAGATCAAGTTTAGTGGAGTTTTTTATACTATCTTAATATCAAATAGGAGGTTAGTTTCTCCACTATGCAGCACTAAGTTGCAATATCAATCATATAAACCTCCATTACATCTTCATTATTTGTATATATCTATTTCGTATCAAGTTAACAACTTGACAATAGGATAAGATACTTCTTGATCTCATATAAAGTAGGTTTCTAACCCATGAATCCACTATCCAATATGTATTGTGTTGACATGTAAACAATACTATGAGGAATATTTTTAAGTGCAATATCCTTTAACTTAACCACTTTCAAGCTAAGGGATTCAAATCATATAGTTGAAGCATTTGGACCTTTATAACATTGATCCTTTACCAAAATCACTTTCATTTATTTACTATATGACATGTTCTTCTTGGTTCCTTTTCAGTCTCTTCATCTATCCCACAATTGTTTTAGCTCATTTAATAGTTAATACTTAAGATCCGAGTGTTATACGAACTAGAACATTGCTACACAAGCATGTTCTCAAGATACATCTTTTAAATCACACAACAGATATTGTCAATAAAGAAAAATGACACTTCAATTTGAAAGTCACAATGACTTTTAAAGTTTCCATTTTACTGAGAAAATTAGTTTGAACTTACTATTCATCTAAAAATGTGAC
Organism: Olea europaea var. sylvestris; assembly: GCF_002742605.1. Classification (NCBI taxonomy): domain Eukaryota; kingdom Viridiplantae; phylum Streptophyta; class Magnoliopsida; order Lamiales; family Oleaceae; genus Olea; species Olea europaea. The sequence continues at coordinate 45,458 of NW_019246506.1, read as the reverse complement.
CAACAAAAATGTCAACATTATGTTAACAATCTTAACTAAGTCACGTTCAAGAAAAAAAGATCATCTATGACAAAATTTAACAATTCAAATGTTTAAGTACTAGAATCTATCTTTTCCCGTACTTAACAATATTTTGATTTTTATCCTCTAGAGTAGTATGACCCATATCAAGTACTATTGAGTGTTTTATGATCTCTATCAGGTTCTTCTAGTACACTCAAAATCTTATTATACCAAATGTTATCGCATTTAACTATCACATTTATTAAGGCCAACAATTATAGATTTTGATGCCATAATCTATAAGAATTTAGAGGCATTTTTATTCCCAAGCAATGCTCATTTATGTACATATACAATTTTGCATTAACGTAAATTAGTGTACGGATAGTTTAACATTAAGCACAGAGCCGGAAATTCACTATGTTCCCAATCATCATCCGCAACCCTATTGTTTCACTATCATAAAATTAATTTCATAAAGCAAAATTCCATGTGTTCTAAGTGAAAATTACATTAATTCTTCCAACTTGACAACTCCCACTCAGTTGGCGAATGAAATAGTTATAGGTGAGATGTTCTCTAAATTTTCCAATCGCCGTACAATCAGCTAAAGGACAATTAATAAGTCTAAGTAAAAATCTCATTAATTCCACGGACTGTAGCATTTATAACGATACATAAATTAACGAATATCATGTATTCAATTTGATAATTTCATAAAATGAAATAAAAGCATAAATATGCACGTTATTCAATTATGACATGTATCATGATATAACAAATTAATTATTCATGAAGAAGACTTCAATTATAGTACAAAAATAAAATTAACATCATTTAAGTTTTATTTTACAAATTCTCAATCCCATTTAAATCTTTATTTTACAAAATTCTCAATCCCATTTAATTCTGCTTATCACCAAAATCATATGTTCCAAAATATTAAAGTGTTCCACATTAGGTCACATTTCATATCCATCTAATAATGATCGATAAGCATGGAATATTTTAACAAGTTCTACAGTCATGCTTTTCTAGCATTCCCTCTACAAATGCTAGAAGTGTGCATATATTTAGCCATATCTGATCGAGTATAAAATTGAAAACAAGTCATGATGGATTATAGAACTTAATCAAAACCCACACAACTCATGAGCGTATATAAAATGCGATATTTTAAATACTTTCAGAATATTTTTCATTTAAAAAAATGAAACACTTAAAAAAAATTACTTTCAATAGGCAAATACCACTTTACAAATATTCTTGATTTTTATAATAAAAAAATCAGAATCAAGTAAAAAAATGGAAAAAAAAATATTTTTAATACTTTTTATAAATTTATTTCAATAATAAAAGAAAAAAATATTTTTGATTTTCTGAAAATTAATTTTAATTGCACATAAAAATCAAGAATATTTCAAGGATCCAAGTACAATTTTTGAAATTGTTATTGGAATTATCACTTTCCCACACGTTAAGAAAATTTACTTTCTATTTTTCATTTTTTCTTAAATTACAGTAATAAAAAATTGGGGAGTGCCCACACACAGCTAGAGGCATGCGCCTGCCAATTCGAACCTAAAAAAAATTCTTTTCGTTTTTTGAACTAATTTCAACATTCTAAATTCATCTGTGTGGTTAGATTTTACAACATCAATTTCTAAGATTGTATTTATGATGCAAACAGTTTGCTAAGTGGAAATGAAAAAACAATTACTGGTCATTGTTCATAAAATTGCCAAAATTTTCAGATTTTTATCAATACTTCGGGAGACTATAACTTCCTCAATTCAAGGCCAAAATTTAAGTTCTTTATAAAGTTGGAAAGGTCTTGAGAAGATCTATCAGACAACACCAAATGGGGCATCATGAAACACAATGTAGAAGAAGTTACCACGTGATAAAGTTTCAGATTTTATCGATTTTAATGCAATAATTCAAATTTTCATCCAAAAACTTTGAAGACTCATAACTTTTTCATTTTTAAGTCCAATATTTGAATTCTTTATATGGTTCAAAAGCTTATGAGAAGAACTTTATAAAATATTAATCTTACTGCATGAAGATGAATGAACAGATGACAGTAAATATTTAAACTTTCTACAATTTTATCTAGGGTTTTTTTTTCTCCAAAATTACAAAACCAAAAATTTCAAAACATTGTATATATCATCTACATGATATAAGGAATATGATGTAAAATTTTCGTGAATTTATATTACATATTTCATGATATGCCATTAACAAAATTGGCATTTTTGAACAAAATTTTTGTGAATTTATGTCACATATTTTCGTGATCTACATGCCATTAAAATTTTCGCGAATTTATGTTGCATATTTCAACAAAATTGGCATTCATGCATTTTTCAACATAACAATTTCATTTACAACAAGATAGTATGCGAGGAAAACAACTTTTACAGCTCTGATATCAACGTAATAATTCTTAGCATTGTTTAACATAAATTTCAGATCAATGTACTTATTTGAAATGATGAATTTCAAGATCTTTTAAATAGTTGAATCATATTTTCAAATCTCCAAATCTGCAATCTTCTTGCACTCAAATGGTTCCAATCCTGATCACAATGGAAGAGATTATTGCCCACAATCTAAGTGCCTTATTTTGTGAGTTTTTATGTCAAAATAATGATTTTAGGGCCTTTTCAATTATGATAACATTTTCCACACAAAATTTCACCATTTTTCTTTCTATCGAAAAAGAAAGTTGTACGGGACTTAAGAATTGTTATAGAAAGTTATATGTTTGAATTTCAAGTTCAAACCACTCTCCCCAACCCTTGCAACAACTTATGTGGGGTGACCCACATCCAGTATTTTCTAACACAATCGAATATATCTCTTGAGAATTTGAATTATATGCTTAAGGCATTTTAAATCTTTTGGGGACTTTCATATAGATATTATTTGATTGAATATCGGGTTCAAAAATGGTTAACGCAAATTCTCTTCATCAAAGCAAACCAATTTTGGAGATTTTGATGGGAGTTTTCCATTTGTTTTTAGGATTATGCTACTTATACATAAAAATGATATATAAGGGATTACATAAAATGATATAAAGAGAAAAGATTAGATGAAAAAGTTGATTGTATTTTAAACTGACAAATGATATAGTGTTATGTATCATTATGTAACTCATCATGTAAAGTTTAATGTACATGTAACAAGATCTTTATTTTAATATTGGATTCCAGAGGAAGATTTCCAATTTGGGGTTCTTGATAGGAATATACTGTAAATTAGCAAGTGATTAAGATTATAACAAGTAAAATTTGTATTTAATGAGAGAGAAAATTGTAACAAAATCCAGAAATTGTTATTTTTGAATAAAAAATTGTAATAAAACAGGAAAAATCATAAAACGTCACAAAGAAGTATAATCCAGATCGGCCTAATTTTTTCGTACGATATCACAAGGAAGCATATTCCAGATCAGCCTAATTTGTTTCCAATTTTTCTATGGTGCAAGATGGCCCATTTTGGGGCCCTATAGCTTGGAGCTTTTGAGCCTTCACTTGCTTTTTAACTTTCTATTGTTGGGCCTCAAGAGGTATATTAAGGCCTATGCCTTAACCTATGTTTTATTAGAATAGTAGGGTGGTTCTATGCTTACCCCTTGTGTTTTTAATACATTTATTGTCTTAATAATTTTAATTGAGAGGGTTCTATTTATAGACTAAAATCCTTAACCAACACCACCAAAACGAGCCAAATGTCGAAAATATTTGAACCTTTCATCACCATTATATAAAATTTGACGATGTCGAGATCCAGGCAAGAGCCTTAACTCAAAAGAATAAGCAAGGACAAGATGAGAGTTTTTAATCATGTATCCTTGCAGGGCTAGTAATGAAGATTTTCTAAGTTAAGAGTTTACCTAGAGCCACATTGGGTGGCTGAGAATGAGTGAAAACACTTCATGCTAAGTCTTGCACATGGATATGAACAACCAAAGGATTGACGTGAGAGTGGAAGGGTAAGAAGAAATCTAAAGATTAAGAGTTTGCTGCGTTAGACAATTAAAAGAAAATAGGATTAACAAGTGTTTTTGAGACAAAAATGTGTAATTGTAGATTGAGGATCTCCACAGATAATATCTAGAAATTGTGTTGAATTTCTCGAAAATGTAAATGTTTTTTTTGTGTGGAACATATGTGCATTGTACTGAATATGGATGTCTAAAATACATGTGAAGCTCTTCCTCGAGTTTCTCATATGATATAAACGAAATCTTGATATAATTGTTAATGTCAAATTTTGCGTGGCATATTTCACCCAAGATTCCTATGAATTCAAGAATGAACTCCAAAATGAACTCCTGATTAACCTGTTTAACTATTGAAAAAGTGTAGATTAAGCCCTTGTTTGAGCCCCATTTTTGTCATAAAAAGGCATTTTTGAAATAGTGTATTGATATGAAATGTGTAGTTAAAAATATGGAAAAGTTTTGAATTTGTATATCATATTATTTTATTGAAAAAATATGTGATTCAAATGATGTTCAAATATTGTTTAAAAATGTATTTTTTTTTTCAAATAATAGGCTCAAGCAAGGGCTAAGTTAGTTACGTCGAAAGTCATTCAAAGGTAACTATAAATTAATTTAGACATGAGAAAGTAAATTGGCAGGGTTTGTTATATTTATAGAAATGTAAATCGTCGACTATTGTAGTTAAATTAGTGATTGAGTTTACTACTCTCTTATATGCATGCTCTCTTATATGCATGCTAAGTTATGAAATCTTTTGATCCATAGTGGTCAAGGTGGCGACATGTTGAGCTACGTGGAGTTTGTGCGTCATAGTTAAGCGAACTTATTGCAGTTCTTGATGGCAGGTTGTTCAGTTATATTTGTAGTGTTAAGCCCTTATTTGATTCCCACTATTTTTAAAATACGTTTTCCGCTCTCTACTTTTCAACCACACTTTTTTAATAAAATAATATTATATGCAAATCTAAAACTTCTCCTTATTTTTTAATCACTCATTCTCGATCAAAATACTATTCTAAAATGCATTTTCATCAACAAAAAAAAAATAGTAATAATAAAATTGGGGTTCAAACAAGCTCTTGACTATCACATGCAATGATTACTGTATTCAACATCTTGAAGAAGAAATATCATTAGTTCCAAAATCTGAGCTAGACGAGCTCCAATAACTGTCCTTTTAGATCGGCCATCTTCCTACCACTAATTGGATATTTGTAGGGGTTGTTAGGAATGAGACATATTTTATATCGGTATCCGATATGTCCTACGTATGACACCGGCGTTTCTCTAACACTAACCACCTCATCATATCACATGTTCTAAGTGTCGTACTTTTACTGAATAACTATTTCATCTTTTGTGACACTTTAAATCGATCAAAATTTTAAATTGTTTATTGTGGTATAGCAATGATTAAAATGAAAATAGAAAGAAAAAATAAAGCCAGAAATTTGGCTGCGGTTGCATGACAATTTGTAGGGCCTAAAGCCCCTGCCATGTGTAGCGTTAAGTGATCATTGTTTGAAATTCTGATGGCTTTTCAAAGATTTTTGGCACCACTTCACATGGCTTCATTTGATGGCTATATATGTGGTTGATGATCAAGAAAAAACATTGAAAAACATATAGAATATATAGCCACATTTGAGATCATTTTCTTCATTCCAAAAGTATTGAAATCTATTTTCTATTCATATACAAAACGCCATTTTGTATTCTCAAGTTTAAGAGAAATTACACAATGCTTAAGTATTTATTCCTTTCAAGGCTTGATTAATCCCACAAAGCATTTGTCCGTAATCCCTTGAAACACTAAATTTAATGTGAGAGAGGGCAACTATAATTTGAGGGCAACGATTACGTGTTCAGGCCTTCATCTTCATATTTTATTCTTGGTTTTTTCTTTGTTTCTTCTCTATTCCCTTCTTTATCTCAAACTATAATTGTTGTAATGGAAGATGAAACCACTATAACGACGATCAAGTTGATGAATCAAGACCTCAAAGGTTTGGACCGTTTTGATGGCACTAACTTTACAAGGTGGCAAGACAAATTGAAGTTCTTTCTAACGGAAGATATTTTACATACTTGATCTGGATTGGCACCGCTACCGAAACCAACAAATGGTAAAACTGAAGCCGAATGTCAAAAGATAAAAGTGTCAAGAGGATGAACTTATATGTTGTGACCATATTCTCAACGCATTATCCAATCGGTTGTATGATCTATACAACAATACATGCTCAGCAAAAGAAATCTGGAATACTTTGGAAAGTAAGTACAAATCCAAAGGAGGTACCAAGAAGTTCTTAATTTCAAAATATTTTGATTTCAAATTTCTTGAAAACATTCCCCTTTTGCTCCCGAATTCATGAGTTGCAAGTCCTTGTCACTAAGTTGAAGGCGGTCAAAATTGAGATCCCAAAAACTTTTCAAGTGGAAACAATTATTGCAAAACTCCTATGAACTTGAAAAAGATATCGAAAGAAAATCATGTATAGTTCTGAAAATTATTGTTTCGAACACTTACAGAAACATTTTCGCATTGATGAAGAGTCAAGGATGAGAGACAAGAATGATAATTCTTATGAAGGCACTTCCAAGGCAATGTTGTAGAGAAAATCGAACCTTCAAACAAATCCAACAAGAGAAAGCCTTCAAAGAACTTTAACAAGTCCAAGAAGAAAATCGAAGGTGATTGTTTTGTATGTGAAAAACCTGGACATTATGCAAAAGAACATTGACATCGAAAACGAAACAGCTCCAAAGGAAAGGTGAACTCCATAAATAAATAAATAAATAAGACAACATTGTGGCCATTGTAAGCGAAATTAACGCAATTAAAGGAAAAGTCCATGGATGGTGGTATGATACATGTGAAACGTGCATGTATCATATGACAAGTCTTTATTCAAGACTTATTATGAAGTCGATGGAGATCAAGAGATTCAGATAGGTAACGACGTCCACTCCAAAGTGGTAGGGACAAGAAATATAGAGATCATCTTCACTTTCGACAAGACCGTTACTTTGACCAATATACTGCATGTTCTTGATATAAATTGGAACTTAATTAGCAAAAATCTCTTAGAAAAATTTGGCATAAAATGTGTTTATAAGTCAAAAAAATTTGTACTATCTCTAAATGGAAATTTTGTTGGAAAAAGCTATTCTTATAAATGAATGGTCAAATTATGTACCGTTGACAAGATGAGTAATACCAAAGTTGATTTTGCTTATATTATTGACTCATTTACATTATGGCATGCTAGATTAGATCATATAGATGAAAGTACTATGAAAAGAATGTTAAAATGTGACTTAATATCATACAATGAAAATGATGCATTTAAATGTAAAACATCCATAAAATCTAAGATGACTAAAAAACCTTATCAAAGTGTAAAAATGAGTTCTAGTATCTTAGAATTAATTTATATGGATATATGTGAGTTAAATGGCATGATAGCTAGAGGTGAAAATAAGAAATTTTATTACATTTATTCATGATTACACTAGATATACATGTGTTTACTTAATGAAACATAAACACGAAGCTTTTGATCTGTTAAAGTATATAAAAATGAAATTGAAAATCACCTAAGTAAGAAAATAAAAGCTCTAAGTGATAGAAGAGATGAATATTTTTCAAGTGATTTTAACTCGTTTTGTGAAAAACAAGGCATAATTCATCAATATTCTGCACCTAGGATCCCCGAACAAAATGGTTTGGCAGAATGGAAAGATAGAACTTTAGTTGAAATGGTACATGTCATTTTAACCTATGCTAAGTTGCAATTTAATTTGTGGGATGAAGCATTGTTGAGTGCATGTAGAATGCTAAATAGGATAAATTTACGAAGGTTTCTCCTATCGAATTGTAGAAATGAAGAAAATCTAACATTGGATACTTCAAAGAGTGGAAATATCTTGCATATTGTAGGAACACAAACCCGAACAAGACCAAGTTGGGTCCAAGAGACATTAAATATGCCTTTGTTAGGTACGTTAGTAATAGCAAATCATATAGATTATTAAATTTGGAGACCAATTTGATTAGTGAATCCAGTGACATAGAGTTTTTTGAGAATTCACTATCTTCGGATAATGAATTAAGGAAACTTCATAAGGAAACCACAAGCTCTAGTGGAACACAAGATGAAACATTGTCTAAAGATGTTAATTAATCTAGTAAACCTTGAAAAAGCAAAAGAACTCAAATTGAGAAGTCTATAGGACCAGATATAATGGGCTCTTAATTTATTTCATTTTACTTAGTAGAGGGAAGTGGGAAGAAAGTTTTAAAAACAATTCCTTTTGTTCTACAATTGGAAATCGATCCTAAAACTTAAAGAGGCTATAGCTTCTCGGGATAGCATTTTTTAGAAAGATGCAATTAAAAATAAAATGGATTCGATTATGTCAAACAATACATAGGTACTTGTATGACTTACCACCCAGATCCAAACCTATTAGATGTAAATAGGTGTTTAGAAGAAAGTATAATGTTAATGGTTCTCTCAATACCTTTAATGCTAAACTAGTAGCTAAAAGTATTGACAAAGGGAAGGAATATACTATTTTGATACTTATGCACCAGTAGTAAGAATAATATCAATTAGAATATTATTCGCATTGACTTCAATATATGACTTACATGTTCATCAAATGGATGTCAAGATGATAATCTTAAATGGGGATCTCGATGACAAGGTTTATATGGAACAACCCGAAGGCGTTGCTTTACCCAAAAATGAACGTAAGGTGTGTAAGTTAGTGAAATCATTATACAGTTTAAAGCAAGCTCCTAAGAAATGGCATGATAATTTTGATTTTGCTATCATTTTATTTGGTTTTCAAGCATACTAGTGTAAATAAATGTTTGTATTCTAAATAATGTGATAATTATGTGATATTTAGTTGCTTATACGCTAATGACATGTTGATTATAAGTGATCACATGAATGGAATAGAATAAACGAAAATGTTTCTTTCTTCCACATTCAAAATGAAGGATTTTGGACAAGTAAATACCATTTTAGATATCAAAGTTATTAAAATTAGTAGGGATTATAATTTAAGTCAATCACATTATATTGAGAATGTGATAAATATGTTCAAACGTTTAAACATAAAAGAATTTAGTATCCCTATTGATCTAAGTTCAGAACTTATGAAGAATGATATAAAGGAGTTGCTCGACTGGGGTACAGAAGTGTTATAGAAAATATAATGTATGCAGTTCAATGCACAAGACCGAAAATAGAATTTGCAATTAGTGAGCTTAACAGGTTTACTAGTAATTCGAGCAATGACCATTGGAAGAGTCCTTGGATATTTAAAGAAAACCAAGAACTTAAGTCAACAATATACTGTTTTAGAAGGATTCACCGATGCTAGTTAAATATCTAGCACGGGTGAAAATAAATACACTTCAGGTTGGGTGTTTACTCTTGAAGGAGGTGCAGTTTCTTGAAAATTGAAGAAATAGACATGCATAACACACTCGACTATGAAATCCAAATTTGTAACATTATCAAAAATCGAGAAAGTAGTTGAGTGGCTTAAGGATCTATTTTATGAGATACCTTTAGGACCAAAGATACATCTTCAATACCTATCATGTTTGATAGTTAAACCACTTTAGCAAAAGCATTTAATGAGGTACACAATGGAAAGTCTGGACATATGAGTTTTAGACATGACTACATAAGGAAATTAATCAATAGTGAAATAATTTCCCTAAGTATGTTAAATTAATCGATAATTTAGCATATCCTTTAACTAAATCTCTAAGTAGAGATTTAGTAACATCTACTTTAAGTAGGATAAGGTTGAAACTCTCGAAATAATAGGTCTACTAATGATAGTATCCCTACCTATTATTACTAAATAAGTAATCAACGGGTTCAAAAGGTAACAACAAGTCATTGAATATCTGGATTGTTTCGACATTATAAATTTGCGATAACGCTAATGTAATTAAAGAATGCTGGTTGTTACTGAAATGGGGGTTGAACTTCAAACTCTTAATGAAGTTCAGTACTAAGTATAAATATATCTAAAAGTAACAAAGCTACTGGAAGAACTTCGCCTAGATAAATTTTGTGGTAGTGTTGCTTCAATAGAGAGTTGGAATTTCTCTCTTAAAAGTTTGTCGAAAAGGATGAGCTCAATGCCATTTTAGTGCTAAGCGAGTTTGAGAAATTTGAGAACACGTGATACTTATGTGTATGTTTTTATTTATTGTCACATGGAAAAATTGGTTCAAAGTTTCAATGCTACCTTTCATTCCGACTTTACTTTGTTTGAATTACACTATGGTTAGATTCAAATAGAAATATATGTGATCCTTATGCATGAGTATTGTATATTTCGAATATGAGATTTTATTGAATATTGAACAAGTGGTAGATTGTTGAAATGTTATTCAAAATCAATAAATCACGTGTTGAATGAAAATAAAAATGGAAGCAATATTAAAGCAAAAAATTTGGCCTATACGACCACATTGACCAAAATAGGCTGCAGTTGCATGGCCATTTGCAAGGCCTTTAGACCCTAACATGTGTTGCTTTACGCGGTCGCATAGATTTGTTCAATGAGACCATATAGAAAGTTTTGCTAGCCGTTAAGTGAAAGTTTTAAAAAGGTTGAACCCCAACTTTGAGGGCTTACACCGCCCTCACCCTTGGAACATTATGAGGGAGGTAAATCACAGAATGTACTCCAGTAGGTCAGAGAACAAGAGCTTGCCCGTATACTGGTGTCCACAAAGAGTCCAATTTCATATCTCAAGAATTGAATCCTCACACTGCGGCTACCAGCAAGGCTGAGACTACCTCACTCCTATCCTTTACACCATTGGATTGTGCCCGGGGAGGTGCTTTTCTCTAGTAAATCCCTTCACAGGTAAAGGATTATGGTGATTGAGATTGAAATTGGTGAACCAAATAAAACTAGACTATTAGATTAGTGCCTAATGGTGTTTTTATCCATCTAGTTCATGCCTTAATTGTATATGACAGAAGAAACTAATGTTTTGTGGTTAAAAACTTCAATTTCATTGCCTTTGTTAGTATTTCTCCAGACTTTCAAAAGCTACACACTAACTACACAATTTGTTAAGAGATAACTCTCACATCAAATAAAGACAAATATATAAGAGTTTGGACTACTCCTTTTAGTAAAGTTGACATTTTAAGAGCTTGTATTACTCTTCTTAACATTGTATGATTGTATCAGAGCCATTAAGATTCGAAAAAAGAGGCACATGAATTTTCAAGATTGGTTTGTTCAAATGAGCCATCAAACTGTCTCGTGGGGGGCATGTAAGCAATAAATCCTATATCCAATAAAGATGGAATTATAGATCAACACAAATTCGAAAATTTATTGATTGCACAATAAAAAAAATAGTAGATATACATGCAATTATTTAAGTCGATACATTATAACCAAATCCTTGAATCCGCAAAATTTACTTCAACGAAAAACATAGGACATCTACTACTTCATTTCAACTGAGAAAAAAGTATTTAAATCTGAAAATCAAATTGTTAGGTTTAATATCTCAAAATTGGGTTGAGTTTTTTTTTTTTTTTTTTTGTCATTTTCTATTGCATCGAGCCCCGAGTGGGGCCGACCCACGTGAAGGGTCTGTAATTCCCGTGTAAATATTTCCCCTGTGCATAGGGATTTATTCGTTAGCCAAATATTCAATGTGAATTGTACCGTGCTAAATATTGAACGAAAATTTTACCAAAAACATATGGGTGGCGTTGGACGAAAATGGCTCACTTGTCTCTATGTTCTTGGGTGAAAGATAACATTAGCCACTACTTTTTGTAATCAAACATGATTCCATTGATCACTTTAGATCTTATTTTAACTAGAGACCAAAACATGAAGTGGAGCATTTTTGTCTAGTTTCATTTTTTCAATAAATATTCATATCATGAGTGCAAAAGTTCAACTACTATTTTGGAAGTTTATAAAGAAATTAATCTGATTAGAGGCACTCCTTTGGTTTTGTTTCTTTGAACTGACTTGACAAAGGCGTTGCAAGAATTTAAACATGACCTCAAATGAAAGGAAATTTTTAATCATTCTGAAGACTTTTTAAAGGTTTCTGAAACTAACTTCTAACAATAAATATAACATAATTGTTTTATAAAGATATAAAAAGGTTCCAAACTGAATGACCATTTCATCTTGAAAATTAAATTTATAGAAATGAATTTGTGGAGTTCTATGTTTTTGGTCGTGCTTTTACCACTGCGACTTTGTATTAAAAAAAATGGTAAAACATTCGGAAAGAAATAATATTACTTGAGCTTGACGTCGTAGTTTAGGCTGATCTAACTTGAGATTTAAAGAAATAACAAACTAGAAATCTAACATATGCATTCAAACATTTACTTAAAAGTACGATGTGAGTGTCCGAAATGTTAAATTTTACTACGAATTTAATAGATAATTGAAAAGGTACGTACATTTCTCTTGGCATCAAATCTGACATTTAAATTAACCTTGCATCTTTAACGGGATACCCTATATAATAGATTTAAATGTTCGATTTTTGTTTAGTCTATAATTTGAATTTTAAAATAGAGAGGCCTTTTACATCACTCAAGAAGAGTGGGATGTGATTCTATAAGATTATTTCTCTTGATACTTAATGTTTTATCTCAAAATATTATCCTATTAAAGTGAGCACAATTCTTTTATAATGAAATGTCATATTAAAGTCTAGTTGAGACGGACCTATTGTTTTCACATCTCCGCCAAAGTTCTCATCAATCAAAGTACGATTTGATGGGCCTACATATGATCATCCCACTCGATACATGTCAAACAATGAAGAAAATTATACTAGGTCGTGGTCCACATCATCTCACTATGCTAAACTTGTGTTACCAAATAAGCTCCAAGACTTCGAGAGTTCATTGTTACATATCTCCTGAAAATTGCGAGTCTACACATCAGTTTTGTTCTTCCATGCACATGTTATGTAATTCATCTTGCTCAATAACATTATGCATGTTAGGGAAGTGTTTATACACATTTTAAATTATAAATAGATCGAAATGAGTTGTGAATAAGTGGGCAGTACTTTTAGATACATCGAAATGTTTAGATAAAAATTAAAAAGCGATCTAAGTACAATATATGTCATAGGTATAGGTTTGGCTTTCATCGAGGGACATGGGCTAAGCCTTCTCTTGCCAACCGTGCTCGTGTCTTTATTCCGGCATATCCTAATCACCCTGAACACAACTTAGGTTATGTTTGAGCTCCCTTTTTCTTTTTTTCTTATTTTTTTGTGAAAAATAGATTTTATAATAGTGATTTTTTTGGAGAATGTGGAATTAAAAATAATAATAATAATATTTACATGCAAAATTATTTTATTTAAAAAATGTTGGTTAAAAATAAGTTTTTAGAAAAATATGTCTCAAATAGCGACTAAGTTTCATTTTGCCTTCACTTTTGTCACTAATTTTTTAGGTTATAACAACTCTAATAAATAAATCATATATAATTTTCTATCTCTATTTACTTTAAAGACTCATTAGGTTATATTGTGTTTGTGTGTCTCAAGAAGTTACAATACTATTTATACGTGACCAAACACTTTCTTTGTCGAGCTTATTGCCTTCAACACATGTTTGTCGTTATTTAATACTGGTCTGCTATTCAAAAACTTGACCTCTTCCTTTAATCTCTTTCCATTGGCTTGGCCTTCTCGGTCTATCTCGCCTTTGTCTCTTCTCAATACGAGTTCAATATTCTCTAGCCAAGCTTCTTGCTTGGTATAGGTTTAGTTATTCTCGAATTAAATTCCAATCTAAAGCCATAGAGATTTACTTGAATTGTCACTTGTCACGTTGCATTAGTTTCATACGACGTACGTATAGAATTTACAATAATAATAAGATCATACAAAATAAATATAAAAATAAAATAAAATAAAATAGAAAAAGTCAATGACTTCTAGGAGTTTGATTTCCTTTGATTGCACAACTCATTTAAGTGATGGAGGCTTGTCATGCTAAATATCCTCGGCCAGTAAACTGCATTTTTAGGTCTTGGAAATGGAGGACAGCACGTTAGAGGGTTACACGATTGGTCTACCAAAGAAGAATTTGTCAGAATTACACGTGCTCCAACATCTTTAAAGAAAAATAAAATACAGCATTGTAGACGTGCTAAAATGAAAATAGGTCTAGAAGTTTCTTTCATTACACGTTTATTACAAGACAAGATCGTTGGAGAAGTTTGTGATTGTCTCATTGTATTAACTTGCTTTTCAACACTAAGCCGTCTGTTTTAGCTCCATTTTATTTTATTTTTTACTAAGAATCCATTTTAAATTAGTAAATTGACGAACAATGTGTGGTTAAAAAAATTTAAAAAAAAATTTGAATTTATATGTAATATTATTTCATTGAAAAATATATAATTGAAAAGAAGAGCAAAAAAATGTATTTTAGAAATAATCGGGATCAAACAATGGCTAATTATATGTATTCATATGTTTATTTATTTATTTTTATTTTATGCTTGTCAAATTTATTTTTCATTGAACATTTAGAATGAAAGATTTGTAATTAATCGGATACTAAACTCATGGAGCGGATCTACACATAACTGATTGTAGGGGTGACATTAGCCTGGATCACCCACCTACACAACTTATACCACCACGATCCCGTAGAGTAAGTTGAGCTTAGCAAGTAAAGCTCATAGGGCGATCAATGCTTTCATCTAGAAGTAATATATCACGATGACTCTCACACGGTAGTAACGATCCTTCTCAAGCGATGGCAGCTTCTTTCAACTAGAAAAATCAAGCACACGCACCATCAAAAATTTTATTTTGTGCATCTAGATGACTAAATATGGAGCATGGCTTTGGTTATAGTGATGCATGCATAGCGACTTTTTCTAGGTTTGGTTTTCCCACTTTGACACTTCTAATACCACTTATTGAGTCTTAAGATTGAATAAAATCCAAGGTTATTGTCGTGTTTAACTGTATGGAACTTTTATTCACACATTTTTATAAAAGTAAATTTCATTTTTTTTCGTAAAAAGAATTTACGTGTATAGTTTTTTACAAATAGAAGGTGACAAAATGTGAATTCAAAATCCTTAATTGTTGCGATACAATATTGAACTACTTATTTATAATACTTTTTCAATAAGATTCTATTTAATTCAAAAATGTTTCAAGGTATATTAGTTCGAATTCCCAAATTTCAATAATGAATTTCAAAGTAAAACAAATACATAACATTCGAATTAAGAAAAAGTAGTGAAGAGATTGATGTAAAATGCAGTAGAACCATAGAATAAATTTAAGAAAGAAGCAAACAAAATCTTGAAAAGTTAGGCATGACGCACGATAGATTGATTGATATATGAAGCCAAGAGAAGAAGAAATTTATAGAGATGTCTATTCAAATTCTTGCCTTTACTCAACTGTGATTGCTGCTAATATCTTTTTCCCACACAATGATATCTTTGTGCATTTTCCTTCACACTTGCTTGTAATTACACTGTTTCTTGTAAAAGAAAACGTAAAGTTTACGACTCTTTTTGGCTCTAAAAAGTCTTAGGCTGCATGCTGTGCTACCTTGATGATTGGAACTCAATGGTATTGCTGTTGAAGAAAAAGATGTACGTTATTTAAAGAGAAAAATAATAATTTGGTTTGAGAAGTTCTTCTTGATAAAATTTTATATTTGTAGTAAGTTGAACGATTCGATGAAATAAGCTGCAGATCTATTTGGATAAATCCTCAAAAATAGTTAGAGGTGTCAAAAGGATCGAGTAGTTTGTCGGCTCGTCAAAACTCAACCCATGAGAGTCGTGTGTCGGGACAAGCCCAAGCATGAGTTGAGTGGAGGCTCGTACGGCAAGCCGATTGCTACTTGTGGGCACGATCCACTGTCCTATAGTTCACAAGCGAACTCGTGAGCCCGTTAAAAAAGTGACCAAATATCGTTTGGTAACTTAAATAAATAAATAATCTCGAGCTTTTGAGCTCGGCTTGTGAGCTTGCAAGCTCAAGGGCCAAGGTCGCAAAAAAGCCGAGCTCGTGGTTAATACGATCGTGCCTGCTCGGCCCGACCCGTTGACACCGTTAAAAAAAAAATGGTTTTCCTAGGGCTTTTACTTGGTTTCTTTGACAGAAGTTTATGAGGTTGAGAGTGTAAATAATGAATATCATATAATAGAACAACTAAATTTGATATGTTATTAAAATTTAAAAAGTTTAAATGAGCAATTGATCTATTCAAAATTATGAGCAAACATGCGAATTTGAAAATGTGTTCTCAAATAAGACATTATCTTGTTACCATATTAAGAGTAGAAGCCATACATACGAAAGTAACAGTTGACATATACGTTTGGACAACTCGCCAATTAAATTTGACATTGTAAAATAGAAACTTCAAATACCAATAATTATTGTTATGCTGATATTAGTAAATAAGATTGAATTAGTAGTTTAAAAATTGGATCAGCTGGACTTATTAGTCATCATTTAGAAAATTTGTCAATCGATTTGACAATGTCCAATTACATTTCAAAAACAAAATACTATAATGCTGAAAAGACACAAGTCAAACCATCCATATGTTGACATATATATTCTATTATTATTATTAGATATAATTGTTCAATTTTTAATTTTATATATGAACTATCTTGTGTATCTTTTTATTTATTTTTACCCTCTATTTAGCCCCTGTTTGGCCCATTAAATTTCATTTTATTTTTCTTTTTTCTATTGTCAACCACACAATTTTTCATAAAATAATATTACATGTAAATCGAAATTTTTTTTTTTCAACCACTCATTTTTCAAAAAAATATTATTTCATCCATTTTTATTTCAAAAAATGAGGGCTAAACCTGAGCTTAATTCAGTAAGAATGTTCACGGATTTGTCTTTTTTGAGTTAATAAAGACCAAGGTTAGACTATCAATCTTTAACGTGACGTGATTATGGATCTCAACTTTCAAAAATAAGGTTCCTAATTCATAATTTATTTAAAATCTGTCAAGATAGTTGACTAACCAATCAAAACATATAATACTTTTTTCCAATTTAATCTTATCCACAATAATGATTTACATAAAATGTGTACTTGAATTAACATATTTAGTCCTTGTTTGAGTTCCATTTTTATCAAAAATAAAAATAAAATTTTGAATGGTGTTTTGATGAAAAATGTATGGTTAAAAAATAAGAATTTTTTTAAAGTTTATATGTAATATTTATTTTTTGAAGATGTTTCGTTAAAATGAAGTTAAAACATTATTCAAGAATTCATTTTTTTCCAAAAAAATGAAGCTCAAACAAAGGCTTAAATAAGTTAAAGACTCGAAACCTTGTTGCAAAAGATAACTCAGAACCACATCACACGCACTCTATTTGACAACCATTAAAATAAAATTCTTTATTTTTTAAATTCACTTTCAATCACACATTTTCACAATAAAATATTTTTCATATAAATTTAATTTATTTTTTATTTTTTACTTTTTAATCACTAATTCTCTAAAAAAATAATTATTACAAAATTCATTTTCACAAAAAATAAAAAAATAAAAAAATCTCCATGTTAATAGTTGTCAAACAAATTCCATCCTAATTTTTTTAAAATATAAAATTTATTTATTTTTTATTATTTTATTTATTAATTTATTATTATTATTATTATTATTTTTTTTTTTTGTGTATAAAACTGCAGGTAATATTTAAGACCAGGACAAAACATGCAATGATGTATTCATATCTCTCCTCTTGCAAATAATCTATCAAAGCCTATTTCTGACCTTCACCTACAATCTACACACCCATAGATAGCTCCTATAGCCTCTTGATTCAGTGAGACCCATTTTTATATCCCAAAAATTTTCACCAATTCTTTGCAAAATTGATCTTTCTCTCTGTTTCTTTTCAACCCAAAAAACCAGGAGCCATGAAAGAAAGAGGCAAAGCTGTTGAAATCTACAACAACGATTTAGATTTCAACTATTCTGCATCAGAAATGCCCTGCAGGAAACACCCATCTTCATCTTCTGTTGGGATTTGTGCTTACTGTCTTAAAGAAAAGCTTGTTAAATTGGTGTGTACAGAGTGTGGAGAACAGCGTCTGTCTTCTTGTTCTTGTTCAGATATTATTTCATACAGAAACTCATGCAGCGCCATGGAGGTTGGAAGTGTTGGCAGAATCTCATTTCTGATAGAGAATGAAAAGACTGGTGAGTTGAAGAATTTAAAGGCTAAACGAAAAGGAGAGGAAGAGAAATCAGAAGAAGTGATTCTACTGAGAAGGAGCAGTAGCAGTTGCGTTGAAGTGAAGAAAAGTAATGGGTTTTGGAAGATCAAAAGGTTATTTAGGAAGAAAAAAAGCAAAAGGGATTTTGAGAAAAATGGCGAATTTGAGTCATTTGATGATAAAAGTGAGACATGGGTTTCTGATATTATGGGCGTTTCAAGGTCTAGGTCACTCTGCAGTTTCAGGGATGAAGCCAGTGATTATGCATTTTCAAGCGCTAAAATTTCTGATGTTACAAGTGGGGTTTTCATGGATTCAGAATCTGAGCCAAGAAAAAGTGGGTTTGAGCCAAGAAAGAGTGGATTCAGAGGTGGGTTTGATGCTGAAATTGGCACTGCAAAAAGGGGTGTTTATCCAGTTAAAGAAAGTGATTTCAGTGCCATGGATGAATCAGCTTTCATTGATCTGAATCTTGATTTATCAGCAGACCCAAAATCAGATTTTAAGAAGTCTGATCAATCTGGAATTTCTCTTGCAAATATGAGAAGTAATGGGGGATCTTGTAGAATAACAGTGAATGAGAGAGGATTGAAAAAAGGGAGCAAAGGGCACAAGGTTTGGAAGTGGATTTTCAGGCACCAATCTGCTACTCACAAGGAAGAAGATAGCATTTCAAAACCTTGATACAGAACTATGTCTTGTTCTTGTTTATAAAAAAAAAAAAAAAAAAAAAATTTTTTTTTTTTTTTTTTTTTTTTTTTTTTTTTTTTTTTTTTTTTTTTTTTTTTTTTTTTTTTTTTAAAAAAAAAAAAAAAAAAAAAACATTCACTTTCTGTATTTGCTTATTTCTCCTTTAACTATATATCCATCTGTGTCATCCCTGCTTGTTCTATTATGTTTAAAACTTACTTTTCTAGAATAAGTCAAGACGGTGAATACGTTAAACAATATGCTCGAGGCTGTAACTTAAGTGTTCAAATATGGAGTATTATAAGATTTCTTAGGAAGAATGTCAAACAAACGTAATGTTATCATCAATTCTTCTGGTACTCTCCCCATTTTGAGGTTGAAAAATGCTTTACAATGAAAAGGTGGCCCAACCGGACGCTCTTTACAGGCGGGTCCGCTGGCTACTTTTGTCAATAGGAGAATTTACATATTTTACTTACTTTTGACTTTTTGTAGGCAAGAACAATCTTACTCAGATTCACGGATGTTTAGCGTCATATTATGTTATGTTTGATCCCCATTAAATTAAATTATATTATATTTTATTTTTTTCTCTCTTATTTTTAACCACACAATTTTTCATAAAATAATATTACACGTAAATCGAAAATTTTTCTTTCTTTTTCAACCACTCATTTTTCTAAAAAATACTATTTTCCCCATTTTCATTTTCAGGTAATGAACATCAAACAAAGGCAATGTGTTAGTACCATCGTTTTCACACTATTCAATACATAAAATTATGTTATAATTGATGATAAGAACTAATATAATTTTACTATTTTAAAGAAAATAGTTGAAAAGTCATATAATCTTTGTTATTTCAATTAAAAAGTAACACAATCTAAAATTGTCACAATCTTTGATATATTTTTTATGGAAAAATTGCACTTAGGGTCCTACCTTTCAAATAGCTCCAGAGTATACCCAAACCTTTTATTTTTGCACCCACAGTTTCAAACATTTCGTGTTGGTTGCATCTAGAGGACAAATGGACAAAATCCATTTGACCGTTAGTCAACAAAAAAAAATTTACCACATTTTGACCAAATTTAAAATGATAAAATTGTAATTTTATATTTTCTCAATAATAATTAAAAAATTAAATTAAAAAAATTAAACACGAATAGTAGTATATGTGTTCTCAATTATTCTTCTTTGTTCATGCTTTATCTTTCTCCTAGTTGTCGCTTTATCTTTCTCCTAGTTGTCGGAAACTCGGAATAGTTGCTCAAAACTTCATCCAACCACGTTGTATGTGTATCTTTTATTTATTTTCCATGATCTTAATATATCTAATTTAATAGTTCAATCTTAGGAGTTAAACAACATTGATAAATTTGATAACATCGTTACAGTTGCAATGTTCGCGTCAGTGTTAGAATTTTACACCCCTTGACGTTTCTTAGCTATCTCAAAATACAAATAAGCTTTACCTTTAGAAGTTGCAACAAAGCTCGGAGAGTAACAAAAACTTTCATTATTTAATATTTACTTAAATAAGAATTGTGCAATTCATTAATAAAACATTCCAATTATTGATTTGTAATATCTATATTAACATTTAAACTTTATTAAAAGTTTCTCCACTGCACGTTGACTCCAAATAATTTGACGTGAGGATCCATTACAGGCTTTACAGCTGTCATAGGGAAAATTAGTGAGATGTTTTTGTTCTTTTCCATCATGTAAACAATTTCTGTAAAAAATTCATGTACTTGTAACTCGAAAATTGGTTAGCGATGTCTACTAATAATAAAAGTACCAAACAAAATTGTTAGTTAATAAACGCTTAAACAAACTTTGATGCCTTATAGGAATGTTTCAAAAAATTCATAATCAGGGAAGAATACAAAATTGAATTCAAGATCGACTATAAAATTTCAAGTTGAACTAATATACGAAAAAAAAAATTTACACATAAAAATCTATTTTTACAAAAATAAAAATACCTTAAAAAAATAAATTCTTGGGCTTTGGAGAGACTATAGCCCAGCTTAGTCCCCCTTTACATCTGCCCTTGTTCATAACCATAAATGCATGTTTCTTATCTAAATAGGGGCCAATGGAGACGGGCTAGGCTTGGCTATAGCCCTGTCCTGCCTTGCTCCAGCCCATAAGCAAATTGGTATATGAAAAATGGAAATTTTAGTTAAAATTCATGGTGAAATCGAGGAATAAAATTTGTGGAAATTACACAATAGCAAGTGTTTAAAGATCACTTTTAAAAATTCAGGTGCAAAGCAGGGGGGAATTCAAGAGTTTGAGTCAGCACGGGCTGCCGTTGACCATCTACCGTCGATCGCAATAAAATATTAAGAGTTCGTTTGATACATTTTTTTTTTTTTTTTGTAAAAAATGCATTTTTGAACAGTGATTTGAAGAAGAAAATGTTGCTAAAAATAAAGAAAACTTTGCATATAATATTATTTTATTGAAAAATGTGTGAATGAAAAGAAAAGAGAAAAATGTATTTTGAAAAAAATGGAAATCGAATAAAGCCTAAAGTTCAAATATAACAATTATTTTGTTCAAATTGAACATATATAATTTTATTATAAGAATAAACATGATTCATCAAATGACATTGTTGCCAAGTTTTGTATAATTGAAAGGAAGAGCACGGATTCTAGTAATTACAATTGTACTTGGCTTAAACCAGTTAAAACCTAATAAATATCTTTTGGTAAAATAAGTGACACAAACTAAGAAATACCACAATTGTAAAGTAGGTAACTACCTTTGCAAGAGTGTAAATGTTCGAATCCCTTTGTCTCCATCATTATAAAAATTTTGGTAAAACTTATAGAATAAGAATAATACACAAAAATTCTTTAGTAGGAGATTCGAACCTTAAACGTCAAATATGAATATGCAACCTCTAACCAGCTGAGCTACAAGGAGGATTGAGAACAAAATGACTTATTAGTAATATATCGTAAAACTTTAATATATTGCCAACAAAAAAAATTTCTCATGGCAGATCCAGCACGCACGGCCGAGGGTGCTCGCCAGGTACTGGATCCACGCTTGGTGCAAAGTTTAATTTATCAAAAATCAGGTGATATTTATATAATTAATCAACCTCTAACTGAATCCACCCAAATCAATTTTAAACCCTAATCATTTCAACCATTCCATAATATTTTTTGTCTTGTCTCTCCCTTTTTGTCTTCACTGTCGATGACACTTTCAAACACTGCAACCAATGACGAAGTCGACAGGGAAAGGCAACCCTGCAAATGGTTTTGGCCCCCTCTCTTCCTTCTCTCTTTGACACCTGAAGACTTGTTCCTCTAATGCTCGCTGTTGATGGTGGTGGCGCATAGGCGAATGGTGGTTCGTTGACCCAGCAACGTCGTCACACACAATAGACTATCACCGCCATTATGAGTAGGGCGGAACAACCGCGATCTCCATCCGTCGTCGCTTGACTCGGTACAATCTCCACCCCAGCAATGTTGCTCGACCCAATTTCAATGTTAGTGTGGCAGATGATGTCACAGTGACTTGATCTGGCTAATGGAAGACAGACAAGACAGACAGCAAGCAGCAGTTTAGAGGTGGGTTTTTTGATAGTTTCAAAATGATGGTGGCGGTGATGGTGATGCCTACTGTGGATTAGGGATGCTGTGGTAAATTTGTTTGGGCTGGTGATGGTTTGGAAATGGTGCTATTGTGTTGGTGACAATGATCCCGAAGTGAGGGTGATCGTATGGTAATGGCGGTGTGATAGTGTTGGTGATGGTGCTATGTGACCAAACTTTAATTATCTGGGACCAATTAATTTGAGCTCGAAATAATTTGTGATCTGTAAATTTTTTATTTACAACCTCGAAATAAACTGTAACATATAAAATTTCTAATTTATAATCTAGAAATAATCCGTGACCAATTAATTTTGTGATCTTTCCCATTTTACCACTATCTCTGTTTTCTGCGGGTCAACATAAATTCCTTCTGCTGATATGACATGTCCCAAAAATACAACTTTATCAAGCCAGAATTCACATTTACTGAATTTAGCATACAACTGCTCATCACGTAGAGTTTGCAAGATGATTCTAAGATGCTCTGTATGCTCATCATAATCTCGAGAGTATATTAAAATATCATCAATGAATATAATTACAAATCTGTCTAAATACGGGCGAAACACTTTATTCATCATATCCATAAATGTTGTTGGTGCGTTGGTCAACCCAAATGGCATCACAAGAAATTCAAAATAACCATATCTTATCCTAAAAACAGTTTTTGGCACATCATTGTCCCTGATTTTAAGTTGATGATATCCCGAACGTAAATCAATCTTTGAAAATATTGCAGCACCTCGAAGCTGATTAAACAGATCATCAATACTTGGCAAAGGATATTTATTGCAAATTGTCACTTTGTTCAATTGTCTGTAATCTATGCACAGTTGCATGGTGCCTTCTTTCTTTTTCACAAACAAAACTGGTGCTCCCCACGGAGATATACTAGGTCTAATGAAACCCTTGTCTACCAACTCTTGTAGCTGAACCTTTAGCTCTTTTAATTCTGCTGGTGCCATTAGGGTGCCCGTGAAGTAGGTGCAGTTCCTAGAATCAGATCTATAGTGAACTCCATATCTCTGTCTGATGGTAAGCCTAGTAATTCTTCTGGAAATACATCAGGAAAGTCCTTGACCACTAGGATATCTTCAAGTTTTAGTTTACTAATATTTGTATCAATTACATGAGCCAAATATGCATGGCAGCCCTTGTTGAGTAATCTTCTAGCGTCAATAGCAGATATCACACAAGACGGCAAAATTATGCGCTGTCCACTGAATAGAACTTCAGGTTGTCCTGGCTACCTGAACACAACCTCCTTTCGAAAGCAATCAACTGAAGCTCGATTTGTTGCCAGAAAGTCCATACCCAAGATAACATCGAAATCACGTATGTCAAGAGGTATTAAATTTGCTTTCAGCTCATTTTCCTTTACCTTAATCCCACAATCTCGATACATATTGTTTGCTAATAGTGATTCTCCTACTGGTGTACTTACTACCAAACAACTGCCTAAAAGTTCTGACTTTTGATACGCATATAAAGCAAATGCAAATGACATAAAAGAATGTGTAGATCCAAGATTGATCAAAATACGAGCATTTCTATCAAAAATAGACAACATACCCATGATAACATCTGGTGACTCCTCTGCCGCATGCTGAGTCATAGCAAAAACTTTTCCCTGGGTCTTCGATCGTCTTACTTGCCCTTTTGATTTTGTACCACTACCGCTTGCGATATTAGACTGGGCCACATTGTTTGCACCTGTTCTATTAACTGAATCATCTCTCTGAGTCTGATTCTGTCTTGTACTATCAGCACTCTGCTGAGGAACTATCTTTGGTACCATACCACTCTCCTGTGATAGAACTGGACAATTTCTTCTTATATGTCCGCCTTGACCACAATGATAATAGACTCCGCTTCCTTTGAACTTTAAACACGTGCCGAGATGAGGTCTTCTACATAATTGACAATAAGGTAGTCTAGTAGTAGTAAAACTCTCGCCTTGTCTCAGAGTAAATAATCTCTGGGAAGAACCCTGAGTATAAGTACGACTGGCCACTGGCTGCTGTACAGTACTGGGACTGAATCTAGGGCCCTGACTTCCTCGTGATCGAGATTTGAATTGACTTGAACTGGACACACCAGGTCGAAATCCTCTACTGTCTCTTCGTGGTGGTCTATAGCTAGAAACACTTGCCATTGTCTGACTACCACTTGCTCTGAACATTGTTTGTTCTCTACCACTTGGCCTATCAGAAATGCTCTTTTCTACTCTCAAAGCTGATTCCACCAATTTTCCAAATACATTCCAGCCTGCAGCTGTTACTACTGATCGGATTTCTTCCCTTAACCCATTTTCAAATCGTCTACATTTATCAATTTCGTTGCTTACCATAACTTGGGCATACTTTGAAAGTTCAATTAATCTCACCTGATATTCTGCAACTGTCATCTGCCCTTGTACTAGTTTCAAAAATTCCTCATGCTTTGCATCTTTATAGGACCGAGGGTAATAGGCATTATAAAAGATACGTCTGAATTCTGTCCAAGTGATGATGGAAGGGTCTAGATATGTACTCCGTACCCACTGCCACCAATCGTATGTACCTTCCTCTAATAAGAAAGTGGCGAGACACAACTTCCTATCGTCTGAGCAACCCATAACATCAAATACTCTCTCTATCTCAGTCATCCATGCCTGTGCAACTGCAGGATCGGCTGTGCCAGTGAACACTTTAGCCCCTAACTTTGTAGCCCTTTCAATGCTGAAATCTCTGTCAGTATTACGCATAGCAGATGCAACGGCAATAGCAATTCTTTCAATAGCAATAGGATCAGTTCCAATCACATTTCCCTGTCCCCGTTGTTCAGGAGGCTGGTGAACTGATTCATCTACTCTCTCGGGCTCTCTCAGTTCATCTCTATCAGGAGCAATGTGAGACTAGGGCAACATATCTTGGAGCCTTCGAGTTTTGCCACCACGAGGCATGACTCACCTACAGTTATGCATGATGCGCTAAACATCAGAATGTATGCATGTACGATGCAAACCCATGAACTCTAATGCATGCTCTGATACCATACTGACACATCCCGCCCCGTGTAACACCACTAGATCCGAACGTGGCATGTGCCGATGATAGATACCAATTAAAAGTCGGACCCACCATCAAGGCTACAACAAATACAATATATCACTTTTTATACATTATTTTTCTAACAAAATTTCGGCATTATCTCCCCTGTAAACAGGATTAACCAATCTATGATCAATTTTACACAAATCCCAAATTATAGCACAGCACAATAAAGATAAGCCGAAATCTCCACTTTTATCAAAAAATACAATGATATATACATATGGATACATAATACATAGTGAGCCCCATAACTAACTACAAGTGATGCAAAATCACATCTAGACATGAACATGCGTCCCAAAACACTGACTACATGTTCTATGAAGTGAGTCCTACTAACAAACTCTATCATGTGGCTCTAACTCCAAAATCAAGGCTAAACTCCAAAAAATGCCCAGATTTTCAACTGCTGCCTGATAAGGAAAAATGTGGAAAATATATGAGTTGATAGCTCAGTGAGTAGAGAAGTTCAAAATAAATATACTTTTTCATTTATACATTTTTATTGAAAATCAAATTCTTTCCATTTGATAATTCACAAGCTACCATCATGTAATTATAGCCAAAAAGTGAAATATTTACATAATATCATAAAAATATCATCTTAAGATCATGATATAACATCAGCTGATAACCATGTTATAATCTCATCACATCAAACGTGCTGAAAAATTCACCAAAAATGTACCCTCTAACTGAAATATGTAATCCGCCCCTCAGACTAAGAACTTTCTCCACGGGCCTTTGGCCCCTCTATGAACGAAGGTCAGTCTCAAAGACCTTTCAAAATCAATTCTAGAACACGGCCAAGACCCCTCAGTGAACTATATGTAAATGGTTGAGACCCTTCATCCCCGGTCCATGACCCCTCAGTGTAATATAGAACACGGCCAAGGGCTCTCAGTGAACTGGAAGAAATATATAATTACGGGTACTTTTCTGGTCGATCACAAAATCATATCTCATATTCCAATTCACAATGTAACGTATACAATCTTTGAAATCCACATGTATCGTAATAAAAGATATTTCCATAAAAACCATGTAATTCGAACACATAATTACATATAATTGCACATACTTTAACAATAAACTTAATTTATAAATACTTTAAAAATATTTATATTTTTCTACTCACAGAACTATATATGCCAAAATCAATTCGATTGATACGCTGTCTCAATATCCGTATTGCCGCCTGAAATATAATATAATTTTTAAATCAACAATTAATTCATTTAAGAAATTTCATTAATTAAATAGACGATACACAAACTTAATTATTTCACGTTTAGGCGATTTCTAACGTCTCTTTAATTACTAAAATTAATTTTTCTTTCATTTTACTCAATTTCATAATTTATTACACTTAACCCCTTCAATAAAATTAAATTTAGCCTAACTATCTAACAACTATAAAATCAAACATAACTTAACAATAAGTAACTTTCTACTTACCTTTCAAAATTGAGAAATTCAAGCCTAATAGAGTAGAGCACTTAATTCCTAACACATTGGCGAATTTTATTTTTTTCCTTCTTTTTCTTCCTCTTTTTCTTTTTTTTTTTCCTCTCTTTTTCCTTTCTCTAGTCCGTTCTTGAGTGTGTGTTGTGTGATATGTGTGTGTTATTAAATTGGTTTGGATTTGTATTAGTTTCCACCGCCTGCAACTTTTGTTGTTTTTTGTCTTTTGTCCTTTTTTTTTTAAGTTTGACTTTTTTTTTTTTTGTTTAATGTATTACAATGTGTGCTTGTGATTTTAAGACAAGAACAACTTTTATGCTAACTTTAAAAAGTGCACATTTGGCATGAAAAAAGTTGTCTTTCTTGGGTATGTGGGTAGTATAAAATGGGATAGACGTAGATGAGAAGAAAATCAAGGCTATTAATAGGGATGACAAATTGGCTTGCCTGCTCAGGTCCCTATGGCTAGGCTCGAAAAAAGCTTGAGCCGGCCCGACTCTAGGCTCGATTTCATCTAGCCTAGGCTTGGGCCTAGCCCCATCTCGAGGTTTCGGGCCTAGCTCGAGTAGGCACGTATGACTCGAGAGCCGACTTAAAAAAAAGGAAGCAACCTATTGCCAACAATGGCCTACTGCAGCTAAAGGTAGCACATGAAAAAAATCCAGTCGGCTTGGCTTAGGCAAAAAACACCTGACTTAAAAAAGCTCGAGTTGAGCCCAAACCTCAAGTTTTGGCTCGCGAGCTACCTCGGCTCGACTCGTTGAAACCCTTAGCTATTAAGAAATGGCCAACACCTAGAAACGTAATTAAGGTAAGAAGCTTTCATTGTTTGGCTAGCTTCTATAGACGTTTTGCTAAAGATTTTAGGGCAATTGCTACACGACTCACAAGAATCATAAAGAAAAATGTAGAATTTCACTTGGGCGTTGAGCAAAAACATATATTTAACTATTAAAGATAGGTTGTGTAAGGCATCAATTTTATCGCTTCCTAACTTTGAAAAAACTTTTGAGATTGAATGTGATGCTTCAAGGATAGGAATTGGAGCTATTTTAATGTAGGATAGAAAATCGATAGCTTGCTTCAGTGAAAATTTAAGTGGGGTAGCTCTCAATTATCCTACGGATTACAAGGAGTTGTATGCACTTGTTTAAGTTTTGGAGACATGGCAGCACTACGTATGGGCAAAGGAGTTCGTGATTCACAACGATCATGAGTCCTTGAAGCATTTGAGAGGTCAAGGTAAGCTAAACAAGAGGCATGGAAGATAGATGGAGTTCATTGAGACATTCCCATATGTCATTCAGCACAAACAACATAAAGAAAATGTGGTAGCGGATGCGTTGTTAAGAAGATATGTGCTTTTAACTTTCTTAAGTGCTAGATTGCTTGGATTTGAATACGTTAAGGACATATATGCTAATGACCCAAAATTTTCTAACAAATACGAGTCACGTGATAAAGGGGCTGTGGATAGGTTTTTAGACATGATGGTTATCTATTTGAGGAAAATAAATTTTGTATTCCTAATTGTTCGATGAGAAAGTTGTTAGTAAGAGAAGCACATAATTGGGGGGGGGGGTTAATGGGACATTTTGGGTTTAAGAAGACCTTAAAGATGTTAGGTGAACACCTAGGATGAAAATTGATATTGATAGTATTTGTAGTAGATGCATCACTTGCAAAATGATTAAGTCTAACGTTTTACCTCAAGGATTACACAACTTTACCCATTTCTAGTGAACCTTAGGTTGACATTTCTATAGACTTCGTATTGGGTTTACCTAGGAATAAGAGGAGTCGAGATTCAATATTTGTGGTGGTAGATGGGTTTAGTAAAATGGCTCATTTCATTCTATGTCCTAAAACTGATGATGCCACCAATGTAGTGGATCTATTCTTTAATGAAGTAGTGCGATTAGGCACGAAGTTATTGTTTTCTACAACTTGTCACCCGTAAGCCGATGGTCAAACTGAGGTAGTTAATAAGATCATGATACAATTACTTCGCACTATAGTTAATAAAAATATGAAGAATTGGGAAGAGTTATTACCATTCATTGAATTTGCATTTATTATGGCTATACATTTTACTACTTCACGTTTTCCATTTGAAATTGTATATGGTTTTAATTCACTAACACCTTTAGATATAATTCATTTACCAGTGAATGAACGAGGTAGTTTAGATGGAAAGAAGAAGGCCAAATTGGTGAAATCACTTCATGAAAATGTAAAAATGCAAATTGAAAAGAGGAACAAACACTATGCTTCACAAGTAAACAAAAGTTGGAAGAGTGTTACATTTGAATCTGGTGATTGGGTTTGAGTATACTTGAGAAAAGAACACTTTCTAGAACAAAGGAAATCAAAGTTGTAGCCACAAGAGACATTCCATTTCAAATTCTTGAAAGGATTAATGACAATGTCTATAAGCTAAATCTTCCAGGTGATAATGTTTCAGCTACCTTCAATGTGTCTGATCTTTCTCTATTTGATGCAGGTATAGATTCGAGATTGAATCCTTTTAAAGAGGGTGGATGATGTGATCTATAGAACGAAGGCAACAAATACAAATGCAGACAAGAATTCGTTGATTGTCAAAGAAGGGCCGATAACTCGATCGTAAGCAAAGCCGGTCAAAGAAGTTATGAGTTGCTCGTTCAAGCTACAGTGGACAAAACATCGATCATGGTGAGTAAAAGAGCAAGTTTCATGTTAGGCTAAGAAGGAGAATCACATTAGATCAACATGGTTCGGGCAACGGATGAGAGGGGCAGAAATCTTCAACTATGCTACCATATAGTTTAATCGAGCATGTGGTCGCATGCACCATTGTAGCAACTCCAATTGTGGTCCAAACTTCTTCTATGTGACCACATAGTATAAAAATTGTGTGAATTTTTCCAATTTTCGTGAAAGTTTCCTATTTATGTTAGATTTCTATTTTTTTTGATATCTTTGTAATTTTTTAGTCTTTTATTCTGTTCTTAACTAAGTTTTATGGGTTTCCTATATATAAAACTCATTATTTTATATTGTAAAGAACATTTATTATTATCAATTGAGAGATTATTTTTTGAGTAATATTTACTTTCAATTCTTTGTTATTCATTGAACATTTCCAAACTTATCAAGATTTGATTCTTGTGACGTTCAAACAATTTGGACGAGGTTCTTAAATTATTGTTATCAAAGAATGAACAGATTGTCAGTGATTGTTAGTTACTTGGTTCAATATTTTTTAATCAAACTCAAAACCTGGATTTGAAATCAATCTCGTGTGAGTTTTATAATTTCAATTGCTACATGGGCTTGCATCATGCTCCTTGTCTTGTGATTTTAACAACCAAATCTATGAAAAATTCAACAAAGAGAAACATAAAAGATACATAAGAGTGGACTACGTTATTCGATAAGAGTTAAGATTGAACATGTCATTAGTTAAATTAATATAGCTTTATAAACATTAAAAAATTTAGTTATAATACAGAACCCAAGAACCAAATGAAATCAAACCGAACTGAATCGGACCGTGCCCAACCCTAGTAGTGTCATTAATTTCAAAATATCACGCATCATATTAGGGTTGAAGAGTTCTAATTAAAATCTCTATTCATGTAGTATTAGGTTTGGCATTATCAAAACTAATGCTAAATAATTTATTTAAAAGGTCAAATTCATTGAATTTTTTTTCCATAAATTCTCATACAATTTGCACCATTATGTGAATATTCAAATAAGCAAAAAGAAATAGTTTTCTTTTGTAATAATCAATTTTTATCAATAAAATGTGCAGTGACACAAGTGTAACCATTTTGGTTATGTCTAAACCAAAAATAAGACATAAAAGAAATAATATCGTTAAAATTATTAAATTCTATTTTTTTAGTTTTTTTGTCATTGTATGAAATAATTCCATAATATTGAAATGGATATTATTTCTACTTACATTTTGGTAAGAGGATTGCAATACTTTTACATAAATTTCTCAAAGTATTTAATTTCTACAAATGTGAAGGGCAACTCGCTTACTGTAAAAATAATAATAATAATAATAATAATAATAATAATAATAATAATAATAATAATAATAATAATAATAATAATAAATAATAATAATAATAATTATTATTATATATTAGTTCTAATTATCTCATGTGAATAAAACAAAATGAGAAAAAGTAATTGATCTACAAAGAGATTTAAAAGAAGTAATTCAAGTTTATCTTCCATCTAAAATTTTCTATTTCTTGAGATAGGATTTTTCGTGTCTCTACAATGTGCGTTGTCATAACCACAACCGTATATGCATTCATTTGAACAAATTTTGTAAATTGCTTTTTATCTTTTTGAATCAACTGTAGAAATTTACTTTTGTTTTTTAACTGGCTAGATGATCCAATTTTCAGAGTATTATCATCCAAATTTATTGAAGATCACATATAATGTAAATTAATATTATTAATAAAAACATCTTTAAATTCCATAACACGGGAGTGATTAGTTAGTAATAAGTATTTCAACAATGTTATAAGTACAGAAAAATCAATAGAAATTTCACAAAAATAACACTTGACGAATTTCCATTGGAAGATAAAAAAGAAAAAGAAAAACAAGCCAGCAGGGTACTGATATGACAGCACCTTGTTAAAAGCCTATGAAAAATGTTGATCCCCAAGGCGATGCAATAATTGATATTAATGATATTGTATGAAATATGTAACAAGATCACAACAATATGAGATAAGATTAAAGTAAAGAACACAAGAGATTTAAAGCAAAGAAATGTTAATTTTATTTCATGACAATATGGAGAAAAAGAATACAACTCATCAATAATGCTTGATCTAAATTGAAAGAGAAGACTTATATTTATAGTACACGAGTTAAACCCTAGAAATAGGTGAAAGATGGAAATTAGGCCAAAAAGTCGCATAAAAGAAAAATTGGCGATGCCCCCTCAAGGTCGAACCATGTGACCGCATGGTTCTCGCATGGAAGGGAAATTTTAGCCCCAATATGTCACTACAAACCGTGATGCGACCGCATGGTATTGCATCGTGCAATCGCATGAGATAATGCGCCAATGCATCAATTTTCTTTCCTTTTCATTGGATACAATTTGATTCTCCAACTCTAATACGCAAAACTCAAACCCTAAACCTAAATTTTGAGGCACAAACCTAACAATCTCTACCTTTACTCAAAATTCCAATGCAATGAAAGAAACTTCAAAATTTCTCCACCTGAGAAATAAATCAGTCTGCATCGAAATAGCCAAACTCCTCAACACAGTAACCAAAATTCTCCATCACCAAAAACCATTGTCCTCTGCACATTGTCCACAGGCGACACCTGAACCCTACTCCCGGGTTTCCAAAATTTCACCTAGGAATTACTATTGACCAAACAGGGTCGGAGCATACCCTGTAGCAAAAACCACACCAAATGCCTAATTAGAAGGCCCTTTGCTAGAATTGTCACTTGCAACGATTTCGAAAGCATCACAGACATCACTGTACCTATATTCCATAAGTTGAACCCTGGCACTTGAACACAATGTATCCGCTGAAATTGGTGGAAAATGAAATCACCAACGCTCCTCTGAGCAATATTCTAAACTAACCCAGAACCCGTCACAATAGGTACTTTATCAAACTAGATTTTCACCACGGTACTGAACTTGTCTAATCTCTCTTAACTTGATCTACGCTCCCCTGCAAGATGTACGACTAAGACTTTTTCCATCCCTCCAGTACAATCCAGACACTCCTTCGGACCTTCAAGACTCCACCTCCACCAGAGAATTTATACCCTTTTGCATCCAAGGTACTCAACTAGATGAGATCCCTTTTTCAGGTCTGGAACATGTCAAACCTGATCAATTGTTCTCAATGTCTCATCGTACAACCTTAGTCAGACTCGACTGATTCTAGCAACATGACAAGACTAGTTGTTTTCCATCACAAATCCACTTTGCTTGACAACTTTATAAGTTTGAAAGGAATTTCGGTTGGAACACATATGATATGAACTTCCTGAATCAAGAATCCATTCCTCATCAGGTTTAGACTCCACATCAGATACCACGGTCAACATTACATCATCGCCATCCAAAAAATCCTCAGTAACATTAGTCTTCTCCGTATTGCATGATTGCTCCCTATGATTTGCAACTAAATTACCTTTAGCTTGTAGCTTGTCACAATTTTCTTCAAGTGTCCTTTCCTTCTGCAGTAGAAGCAATAAAAATTGATGAAATTGACTTTCGATCTGCCCATCCATCGATCACCATGAGATACAAGAGTATCTTCATCCCTCGATGTAGTCCAACCAAATGCTTTATCTTTTCCTTTAAGAACAAAGCATTGTAGATATCCTCAATGGTCAAAGTATCACAATTGTACAAAATGGTGTCCCGAAACGACAAATAAGATGTGGGCAATGAACACAACAGAATCAAGGTCAGATCCTCCTCATTGTACTTAACCTCTAATGTCTCTAAATCTGCAACTATTTTCTTGAACACAAAAATTTGGTCTTCCAGTGATCCTCCTTTCATCATATGATGGGAATACAACTTTTGCATTAGAGTTAGTTTGCTAGTGGGACTTTTAATCATGCACAACTGCTCTAATTTCAACCACAAAATAGCCATTGTTTTCTCCTTCAAGATGTCTTGTAGAATATTATTGGATAAATAAAAATGAATATACGATAAAGCCTTTCGATCCCTCTGTTGTTTCTTCTCAATTGTGCAATTAGCTAGCATCTTCTCAGAACCTAATAACGCATCGTCCAAATCCAACTACACCAAAATAGCCCTCATCTTTACTGCCATAGAGAAAACCTTATATTGTCATCCAGCATCAGAATATCATATTTCAACGAAGTCATCTCTGAAAAATCCAAACAAATCACAAAGAACCTGCATCCGGGCTCTAATACCACTTGTTGATCCCAAAGGTGATGTAAGAATTGAAATTAACGACATTGTATGAAATATGTAATAACATAACAATAATATGAAACAATATTAAAGTAAAGAATAGAAGAGAATTAAAGCAGAGAAACGATGATTTTATTTCATGACAATATGGAGAGAAATAATATAACTCAGCAATAATGCTTAACCTAAATTGAAAGAGCAGACTTATATTTATAGTACACCAACCAAACCTTAGAAATAGGTAAAAGATGGAAATTAGGTCAAAAAGTCGCGTAAAAGAAAAATTGGTGGCGCCCCCTCAAGGTCGAACCTTGCGACCGCATGGTTCTTCCACATGCGGTCGCATGGGAGGGAAATTTCAACCCCAGTATGTCACTGCATACCGAGGTGCGACCGCATGGTATTCAACCATGCGGTCGCATGAGATAATGCTCCAATGCCCCAATTTTCTTTCCTTTTTATTGGATACAATTTGAATCTCCAACTGTAATACATAAAACTCAAACCCTAAACCTAAATTTTGAGGCACAAATCTAACAAAAGAAGCCAATACCTGAGGCTTTTTTCTAAGTATTTGGAGATTAAAAACAAAAAATAAGGTGGGAATGACTAAGAGTTTATGAATTAAATTTAAAATGAGCAAATATTTGTGTGAATAATAAATTGGATGTGTAAATAAATGAAACATTTATACAGTAAAAAACGAACGTAATTAAAAAGTCAACAATTTAAAATACAACAATGAAATTGTAGAAGGAAAATCGCCAAATCTCCTTTAAAGACAACAGATACTCCTTTAAAGAAGGTGTACTTGCCTTCTTTTACGCCTTCTGTAAAGAAGGTTATGACTTCTTTCAAGTTCCTTTGATAGCCTAAAGGTAGTCACTGGCCTTAAGGTTGTGATAGGCTGATAGCTTTAAAGAAGACAGATTTCCCTTCTTTAAAAATTCAAAATTTTTAATATAAACGCCCGGTGATTAACAGTGTAGCCCGATCATTTTAATCGGCTTGAATTTTACTTTTATCGGCCCGTGTATCAGCTCACTTGAATTACGGATCAAATTGAGTGTCATTTGAATCATGTCGGTCCCAAACAAGCCATCTTAGGCCTATCCAACTTGACACCACTAGGTAGGTGGTGGTATTGTAGGATCCGATTGGTGAACATGGTGATCCTGGTCGAAATGTTAGATTCTGAGCGTGGTCGTGAGGTAAGTAGGTTTATTGGTGTCCGATGGACAACGGTAGTAGGTTTGGTGGTTTTGGGGGTGATGATTTAAATAGGGAAACAAGGTTAAGTTAATAAACTAAATCAATATAATACAAGTGAAAAGTATGTATCTAAAAAAAAAATTTCTTAAACCTTAGACTCATTAAGTATTTTTGCTTAAAAGTGGAAAGAATGTTTCATTTGGACAAGAAAACATGTATTTACTCTAATTAACACTTCTTTTCCCAGTATTTCATAACCAATTAGCGATGGCACGGATGGGCCATAGCGGTCATTATCATCTCGCCTCATTGGAAATTTGTACGAGGTGGGGGCAGAGGAGGTGGGATTAAATTTTTTTTCATTTACCTCATCTTTTAATTAATTAATTATTTATTTTTAATATTATTTTTTAGATTCATTTAAAATTGATAGACAAAGAATAAAAATCTTTTAAAAAAAAGAAGAATTGGGGATGAGTTAAAGGAATCGAGGTAGTTTCCATATTCCTAGTTGCCAACCTATTTTGAACAAGGAAAGAGATAATGCTAGACGGATTGGAATGAAAATATTTGCCATCACTAGAATCGATTAAAAAAAGGGAGAATTTCATAACTACAATAGTTTAAGCGTAAAATTGCAATATTAATAATCTTGTAACTTTTAGAAATCTGATGATATATGATTGTCACATCTTCTAAATATTGTGACCTATAAATTGAAATTAAAATGGGTCTTAGCCACATACTAAACAATTTATGGATCCATTGACATAATAAGCTACAAAATCACATAAAGTCATGATCACAAGTCACACAATTTTTAGTTCACAATCATTTATTAAAAATATGTCATGGTTACATGTGTTTTCTAATTATGTGATTGTCACTAGTTATCAATGCTAACCATGTTCAGAGTAGGATCTACCGTCACTGACGAAAAGGTAAGCCGATGCTAATGCCAATAACGATGAGTTCAGCTGGAGTCTGTAATGGATCCACCTCCAATGGTGGATATGGCCGTCGCCATCACTTATAATAATCGAAGGTACATTCACATTTGTTGACGAAGAAGTTGTGGAGTTGTTGATGGAAAAGTCATCGAGTATAAACGTGCAATATGGTACTTTTTTCGTTCCAATTCTAACACCTCTTGTTCTATTTTCTGAAATCTACGTGTGCTTGCGCGCGTGCGTGCGTTTATATTATTTGAAAGTTTTGCCTCTATAATGTTAATCTCTCGCCATTTCAATGATAGCCACTCTAAACCCGCTATCGATAAACAAAACCAATCTCCACCTTCGTTCACTTCATAAATCCACCACGATTACAACCGACATTATTAAATTCAAGATGTCAAAGTGGGAAAATTCTGAATGGTGAGAGAGCCCTGGCCGGTCGTGGCACTAGGCCGACACCCGTGTCGAGGGTCGGTGGGCAGTGGGTGTAAGAAGAATCCATCACCTTTTTAATATATATAGAGACGTATGGGGTGGAGTAGTATATATATATTATTTCATTTTTTTTTCAAAAAAAATAATTAGTATATAATTAAAGAAATAGAAACTTGAAAATCATGGTTTAAGTTAATTTTCTTTTGAAACAATTTGAAAAAAACATACAACTAGATACAGTCCAATTTGATTGGGGTCGCGAGGGCTATCCCTGGCCGTAGAGAAATTACAGTGGGCCACCCTAAAGCGAGCTAGAGCAATTCCATATTGAACTTGAATTGTTAGTTTCTAAAACAACATGAAATCTATGAATTCTTTGCTAGATAGACCACCATAAATTTGCGCCATTTTCAAAATAAATAAATAAAATTAAAAAAAAAAATGAGAGGACAACTGGTCCCATATCAAACTTAAAGCATATTGGGAAGTGCTTATAATTTATTATGAGCTATAGGCCCTACTAAATTTTTGAATAAAAAAATATGTTTGATCAATTTAAATATAATGTAAGCTTCGTCAAATATGTACTTATTCTGTTTGTGACTTCAAGTTCACGAAATCAGTAATTTTCAAAATTTCTTTTTTTTTTTTTTAAACGGGGGAACCCATAGCCGTTATCCTTTGGGTGTGCACTGGGTAAACTCTCGGGCTGATGCAATAACTTGCAAACCACATCAGCCAGGTAAACCATACTAGGCAAGTCATGTGCGACATGTTCGATCGAGAAAGTGTTAGTAGAAGGAATTGAACTTGTAACCAAAGGTTTCCGTACTCACCTACTCCATCAACTCAACCACCCCATGAGGGGATATTTTCAAAATTTTATTATTTCATAGTGAGTTGGATAATGTTGAATATTAAAGGAAGGAAAGACAAAAGGATGGTGTTGTCAAGGGATATGTGGATTCTTAGAAGTGCTAGAGAGTTACATTTTCAAGAGTTGAAGTGAATTAGAAGAAGTCTCACACATCAACATACAATGTCAACCCTAGATCAAAGCCAGCTAGGCAATAGCCTAAGGGCCTCATTTTTTAAGGGACCTCAAAAAAAGAACGGCCAACTAACCCACCCAAATAAGATCGGTTGTCAAATATATTTGACAAGTCATAAAAAATTGTTATATATTTATAGTATAAATATAAAATATAAAAGAAATAATCAAATTAGATAAAGTGCCCAAGTGATGGAAATGCGACATTTGTGTAGAACGTTAAGGGTTCGGGTCACTTCCCACGCAATTATTTAAAAGTCTTGATTGGGGCCTTAGGCTTCCTTGACTGAAATTAAATTTATTTTATTTCAGAAATTATTTAATGGGTCAAACTAGCTAGTATTTTTTGACCTTTTTTGTAATAACTCACTACTCACGGTCATTAAAATACCCACTTCTCACAGCCATTATCATTCTGCATTATTCTCTAGTCATTGAGGAGATAGTTACTTCCAGTTTTACCTATATAAACTCATGTCTTGATTTGGAAAAGATACACATCAAAGAAAACAGAAAATCATTTGAAAAGAAATCTTATTTCTCCTATTGTGAAT
This sequence comes from Olea europaea var. sylvestris, assembly GCF_002742605.1. Lineage (NCBI taxonomy): Eukaryota > Viridiplantae > Streptophyta > Magnoliopsida > Lamiales > Oleaceae > Olea > Olea europaea. Next base: position 7,096 of record NW_019246506.1, on the reverse strand, counting down.
TTTTATACTCAATTTTTACACATATTCTTGAGCCCTTCGAGAGTTCTAAAAATCATTCAAGATTGCTACACAAGTGGTTTATGATCGTTGTATTCTGGGAGTGATTATCCACGAAAATCGCAACAGTTATCAACGGCTAATTTCACTTTAGGATATCGTGCTGTTACGAGACTTGATCGGACGATAAGTTTTATATTTCTGCATTTTATTGTTCTGAACGTTACTTGATTTTTTAACAAAAACTAGGTTTCAACCTCTCTCGAATTTCCAATTCTGCTGCCTCTACGGTGGCAGGGGAGCCCAAGAAAGAAGATAAAGAGGTGGTAAAAGAAGAGAAAAGAAGAAGAAGAAGAAGTTGTTTTGTGATTTATTTAATATTTTCCTCTTGTATTTGGATTTTGAATGTTATTTTATTTTTACTGTTTACTTTGTAAATTTGAAAACGATAAGAAATATATATCAAGATTTCAGTCTTGAAGCTCATAGTTTATGTGCCAATTGAAATTTCTTGTTTTATCTACTTTACTAAAGATTTTAGATTATGAATTTTGTTAGGATTTAGTGGATAAATTAAGATAAAACTATTGAGTTTTGGCATTTAACTCTGAGAGCTAGAGTTTATGGGTTGAAATTTACGTTTATCCAAATTGAACTCAGGCCCTGTTTGTTACCTATTTTTATAAGAATAAAAATGATGCAATTCAATACCATCAGTTGAATAGATGAAATAAAGAAAACATGAAAACTTTGGGAGCCGTTATTCCTGCAATCATGCTAAATAAACATAATAGTTGACATAATATCACATGACATCTTATTCATCTAATCGCATCTTGCCAACACATATTATATCAATCATTATGTCACTTACCTTCTGGCAAAATATCATTATTCTTATTCGTGTCCCTTGATCCCAAAATGATAGTTATTTAGTATAAGGAATAATAAAAAAGAGCAATAAACTTTACATAAATGATTATTCCATAGATCATTTTTGCTTTTGTAGAACTGAAATGAATTGTGCTTAAGAGTCTCATCGTAATTAGTCCTCTAGAACCTAAAAATTCTTAGGAACAACCCTATATACATATTTTATTAGGAAAATCTATTGAAGTGTATGATATAATATTGTCGAATAACTTAGGGCATGAAAACTAAGAATTGAGTTATTTATACCAAGCATTCTTTTTATGGCTAATTTCAATCTCTTGGTCCATGCTGAAAGGAAAAGAAAATAGGAATAGTTTCTCATTAGTAAATAAGTGCTCGTGTTACTAAAATCTTGCCTAATGGAGAGATCGTTGAAGAGGTGAACAAACCCTATACTTTGCATTCCAAAACCAATAAACCTGAAAAAAATTGATTATTTTGGATCAAATTGTTCAACTACTAAACTAAGTTGGTCCATGTCGAGTTACCTTGATGTTATGCTGGTCTTTGTTTAATTTCGACTTGACATTCTCTTTTGCATAGAGGTATCAACGTTGCCTTATGAGATGTAATGCCTTTTAAAATTTTCTTCATATAAATTTCATTTATGAGAAGCAGCTTCTAAGTTGTGAACATTAATTTAAGAGCTCTTTAACACAGCCTATATAATTCTACGATTTCATAATTAAATAAAAAAACAAAAACGAAAGGAATAACTATAATATGAATATATATGAAATAATATAAATTACCCAAAAAATTGAATAGGTCAAAAGTTTTTCAAAAATATGACGCGGTCATTATCATGTCGCCTCATTGGAAATTTGTATGAGGTGGGATTAAAATTTGTTCATTTAACTCATCTTTTAATTAATTATTTATTTTTAATATTTTTTTAGATTCATTTAAAATTGATAGACATAAAATAAAAATATTAAAAAAAGAAGAAGAAGAATTGGGGATGAGTTAAAGGAATCGAGGTAGTTTCCATATTCCTAGTTGCCAACCTATTTTGAACAAGGAAAGAGATAATGCTAGACGGATTGGAATGAAAATATTTGCCATCACTAGAATCGATTAAAAAAAGGGAGAATTTCATAACTACAATAGTTTAAGCGTAAAATTGCAATATTAATAATCTTGTAACTTTTAGAAATCTGATGATATATGATTGTCACATCTTCTAAATATTGTGACCTATAAATTGAAATTAAAATGGGTCTTAGCCACATACTAAACAATTTATGGATCCATCGACATAATAAGCTACAAAATCACATAAAATCATGATCACAAGTCACACAATTTTTAGTTCACAATCATTTATTAAAAATATGTCATGGTTACATGTGTTTTCTAATTATGTGATTGTCACTAGTTATCAATGCTAACCATGTTCAGAGTAGGATCTACCGTCACTGACGAAAAGGTAAGCCGATGCTAATGCCAATAACGATGAGTTCAGCTGGAGTCTGTAATGGATCCACCTCCAATGGTGGATATGGCCGTCGCCATCACTTATAATAATCGAAGGTACATTCACATTTGTTGACGAAGAAGTTGTGGAGTTGTTGATGGAAAAGTCATCGAGTATAAACGTGCAATATGGTACTTTTTTCGTTCCAATTCTAACACCTCTTGTTCTATTTTCTGAAATCTACGTGTGCTTGCGCGCGTGCGCGCGTTTATATTATTTGAAAGTTTTGCCTCTATAATGTTAATCTCTCGGCATTTCAATGATAGCCACTCTAAACCCGCTATCGATAAACAAAACCAATCTCCACCTTCGTTCACTTCATAAATCCACCACGATTACAACCGACATTATTAAATTCAAGATGTCAAAGTGGGAAAATTCTGAATGGTGAGAGAGCCCTGGCCGGTCGTGGCACTAGGCCGACACCCGTGTCGAGGGTCGGTGGGCAGTGGGTGTAAGAAGAATCCATCACCTTTTTAATATATATAGAGACGTATGGGGTGGAGTAGTATATATATATTATTTCATTTTTTTTTCAAAAAAAATAATTAGTATATAATTAAAGAAATAGAAACTTGAAAATCATGGTTTAAGTTAATTTTCTTTTGAAACAATTTGAAAAAAACATACAACTAGATACAGTCCAATTTGATTGGGGTCGCGAGGGCTATCCCTGGCCGTAGAGAAATTACAGTGGGCCACCCTAAAGCGAGCTAGAGCAATTCCATATTGAACTTGAATTGTTAGTTTCTAAAACAACATGAAATCTATGAATTCTTTGCTAGATAGACCACCATAAATTTGCGCCATTTTCAAAATAAATAAATAAAATTAAAAAAAAAAAGAGAGGACAACTGGTCCCATATCAAACTTAAAGCATATTGGGAAGTGCTTATAATTTATTATGAGCTATAGGCCCTACTAAATTTTTGAATAAAAAAATATGTTTGATCAATTTAAATATAATGTAAGCTTCGTCAAATATGTACTTATTCTGTTTGTGACTTCAAGTTCACGAAATCAGTAATTTTCAAAATTTCTTTTTTTTTTTTTTTAAACGGGGGAACCCATAGCCGTTATCCTTTGGGTGTGCACTGGGTAAACTCTCGGGCTGATGCAATAACTTGCAAACCACATCAGCCAGGTAAACCATACTAGGCAAGTCATGTGCGACATGTTCGATCGAGAAAGTGTTAGTAGAAGGAATTGAACTTGTAACCAAAGGTTTCCGTACTCACCTACTCCATCAACTCAACCACCCCATGAGGGGATATTTTCAAAATTTTATTATTTCATAGTGAGTTGGATAATGTTGAATATTAAAGGAAGGAAAGACAAAAGGATGGTGTTGTCAAGGGATATGTGGATTCTTAGAAGTGCTAGAGAGTTACATTTTCAAGAGTTGAAGTGAATTAGAAGAAGTCTCACACATCAACATACAATGTCAACCCTAGATCAAAGCCAGCTAGGCAATAGCCTAAGGGCCTCATTTTTTAAGGGACCTCAAAAAAAGAACGGCCAACTAACCCACCCAAATAAGATCGGTTGTCAAATATATTTGACAAGTCATAAAAAATTGTTATATATTTATAGTATAAATATAAAATATAAAAGAAATAATCAAATTAGATAAAGTGCCCAAGTGATGGAAATGCGACATTTGTGTAGAACGTTAAGGGTTCGGGTCACTTCCCACGCAATTATTTAAAAGTCTTGATTGGGGCCTTAGGCTTCCTTGACTGAAATTAAATTTATTTTATTTCAGAAATTATTTAATGGGTCAAACTAGCTAGTATTTTTTGACCTTTTTTGTAATAACTCACTACTCACGGTCATTAAAATACCCACTTCTCACAGCCATTATCATTCTGCATTATTCTCTAGTCATTGAGGAGATAGTTACTTCCAGTTTTACCTATATAAACTCATGTCTTGATTTGGAAAAGATACACATCAAAGAAAACAGAAAATCATTTGAAAAGAAATCTTATTTCTCCTATTGTGAATTTTTATACTCAATTTTTACACATATTCTTGAGCCCTTCGAGAGTTCTAAAAATCATTCATGATTGCTACACAAGTGGTTTATGATCGTTGTATTCTGGGAGTGATTATCCACGAAAGTCGCAACAGTTATCAACGGCTAATTTCACTTTAGGATATCGTGCTGTTACGAGACTTGATCGGACGATAAGTTTTATATTTCTGCATTTTATTGTTCTGAACGTTACTTGATTTTTTAACAAAAACTAGGTTTCAACCTCTCTCGAATTTCCAATTCTGCTGCCTCTACGGTGGCAGGGGAGCCCAAGAAAGAAGATAAAGAGGTGGTAAAAGAAGAGAAAAGAAGAAGAAGAAGAAGTTGTTTTGTGATTTATTTAATATTTTCCTCTTGTATTTGGATTTTGAATGTTATTTTATTTTTACTGTTTACTTTGTAAATTTGAAAACGATAAGAAATATATATCAAGATTTCAGTCTTGAAGCTCATAGTTTATGTGCCAATTGAAATTTCTTGTTTTATCTACTTTACTAAAGATTTTAGATTATGAATTTTGTTAGGATTTAGTGGATAAATTAAGATAAAACTATTGAGTTTTGGCATTTAACTCTGAGAGCTAGAGTTTATGGGTTGAAATTTACGTTTATCCAAATTGAACTCAGGCCCTGTTTGTTACCTATTTTTATAAGAATAAAAATGAAAAATATAGTCGTTACGAGATTCACACAAGAGATATAAAGTCAAATATAGTGGCTTGATGTGATGGATAAAAATCATATTTTTCATTTTTGTGGCCAAAGAATGAAAATCAAGCTGGGCTTAATAGTTTTCTTGCGATTGGCTATTTTGCAATTCAATACCATCAGTTGAATAGATGAAATAAAGAAAACATGAAAACTTTGGGAGCCGTTATTCCTGCAATCATGCTAAATAAACATAATAGTTGACATAATATCACATGACATCTTATTCATCTAATTGCATCTTGCCAACACATATTATATCAATCATTATGTCACTTACCTTCTGGCAAAATATCATTATTCTTATTCGTGTCCCTTGATCCCAAAATGATAGTTATTTAGTATAAGGAATAATAAAAAAGAGCAATAAACTTTACATAAATGATTATTCCATAGATCATTTTTGCTTTTGTAGAACTGAAATGAATTGTGCTTAAGAGTCTCATCGTAATTAGTCCTCTAGAACCTAAAAATTCTTAGGAACAACCCTATATACATATTTTATTAGGAAAATCTATTGAAGTGTATGATATAATATTGTCGAATAACTTAGGGCATGAAAACTAAGAATTGAGTTATTTATACCAAGCATTCTTTTTATGGCTAATTTCAATCTCTTGGTCCATGCTGAAAGGAAAAGAAAATAGGAATAGTTTCTCATTAGTAAATAAGTGCTCGTGTTACTAAAATCTTGCCTAATGGAGAGATCGTTGAAGAGGTGAACAAACCCTATACTTTGCATTCCAAAACCAATAAACCTGAAAAAAATTGATTATTTTGGATCAAATTGTTCAACTACTAAACTAAGTTGGTCCATGTCGAGTTACCTTGATGTTATGCTGGTCTTTATTTAATTTCGACTTGACATTCTCTTTTGCATAGAGGTATCAACGTTGCCTTATGAGATGTAATGCCTTTTAAAATTTTCTTCATATAAATTTCATTTATGAGAAGCAGCTTCTAAGTTGTGAACATTAATTTAAGAGCTCTTTAACACAGCCTATATAATTCTACGATTTCATAATTAAATAAAAAAACAAAAACGAAAGGAATAACTATAATATGAATATATATGAAATAATATAAATTACCCAAAAAATTGAATAGGTCAAAAGTTTTTCAAAAATATGACAATTATACAGAAGTGCAAAGCAAAATAGAAACAAAAGAAAGATAAGGTTTAATTAGCAAGTAGCTGTAATATCTGAATGTATATATTTTTTAATCTTCGGAAGTTAAAAAAATAAAATAAAATAATAATAATAATAATTTTGGACGAGACATTTTCACCTTAGAAGGTCCACAGTTGAGTTGCAATATGTAATTAACTTGTGAATGCCATGCCATATATTTTCCCATCATCCATATAAATAGATGCCATATAATATGGCAATTGAATCACCCCCAAAACATGAAGAAGCAAAGGAGATATCGCTCTCTAAACTTCTGTTAGACAAAATAATATAAATAATAACTGAATGAAAGATCAGAAACAATACTATGTTTATATTAAACATTCAAAGTGAAATCAGAGACAAAATTTTTAAAATGAGGTATGCATAAAATGCAGTGTTCTTAAACAGATTTAGCCCTAACATAGGAGCTTGAGATTTTATTTAAGTGTCTGTCTCCTAGAATACGTCAGCAAACTACTAACAAGCGAAGCACCAAGCATCTAACCAATGAATTGAACCTTTCATGAACACCTATCTTAAGAACACGAAAAAAATTAAAAAAACCTAATGAGAAATTCGAGTGGGAAGGAGAGCAAAACGTATTGAATCTCTGTTGGGTTTTTGATACCCAATAAATCCCGGGCTATGATGTTAACGTGGGTTAATATTATTTCATAGGTATAGGTCGATGAATGAAATAAGTCCAACAATCAAGTCCATGAGCTACACCCGGCCCAATTGTATTCCTTATGGATGGCTTGAATCTTGG
>NW_019246505.1:0-1456 GCF_002742605.1 Olea europaea var. sylvestris | reverse complement strand
ACCGAGAGGAAAAAACCCGTCGGATGGAAATGAGTTTTTAATATAAAGTATAAAGCTGATGTGACAATAGAACGGTACAAAGCTCACCTTGTTGTAAATGGATATACAAAAACTTACGATATTGATTATACAGAGACCTTTGCTCGTGTAGTAAAATTGAATACTATTCGAGTTTTCTTATTCTTAGCAGCAAACTTGGATTAGCCTCTCCAACAGCTTGACATTAAGAATGCGTTCTTGAACGGAAAATTGGAAGAAGAAGTCTTCATGACACTTCTCCCTAGTTTCTGTAAAGACGAGAGAGAAATAGAGTGTGTAAAGTTAAAAAGTCACTGTACGGCCTCAAACAATCACCAAAAGCATGGTTCGACAGTTTTGCAAAAGTATTGAGAAGTCAAGGATATACTTAGTTTTACCAACTATCTGAAAAGGGGATGAAAACAATCTTTATTGTTTATGTTGATGACATTGTAGTGACTGGAGATAATATAGTAGAAATCGAGAGGCTTAAGAAAAGCTTAGCCGCAGAATTTGAGGTAAAAGACTTGGGACAAATGCGATATTTCCTGGGAATGGAGGTGGCCGGATCAAAGAAAGGTATCAATGTTTCACAATGGAAGTATGTACTTGATCTCCTAACTGAGACTGGTATGCTTGGATGCAAGTCAAGTGATACACAAATGGAGGTAGGAAGAAAAGATGAAATTACAGGAAAATCAGTTGAAATAGACAGATATCAGCGACTTGTTGGAAAATTAATCTACCTCTCTCATACTAGACCGGATACTGCATTCGCTGTAAGTGTGATAATTCAACATATGCACTCTCCAAAGGAAGCTCACTTACAAGTAGTGTACAGAATCCTAAGATATCTTAAAGGTACCTCTGGAAAGGGATCATTCTTCAAGAAAATGAAAGGAAAGAAGTGGAAGTTTTTACTGATGTGGACTGGGTTGGTTCACAAGAAGATAGGAGATAAACAACTAGCTATTGTACCTTTGTCTGGGGAAATTTGGTGACTTGAAGAAATAAGAATCAGAATGTGGTTGCTAGAAGTAGTGCTGAGACTGAGTTTAGAGCAGTTGCACAAGGAATATGCGAAGGTTTGTGGATAAAGAAATTATTGAACGAATTACAGACGATGGTAACACTTTCAATCAAACTCTATTACAACAACAAAATAGCTATTAATATATCTCTCAATTCAGTACAACATGATCGAACCAAACATGTGGAAGCGGACAAACACTTCATCAAAGAAAAGGTTGAAGAAGGGATTATATGCATGACTTATGTGCCTACCAAAGAAAAAAATTGCAGATATCCTCACCAAGGATTGCCACGACAAAATTTTGAGGATTTCATCTACAAGTTCGATATGGTCAACATTTACTATCCAACTTGAGGGGGAGTGTAGAAATCCCGTAATTATTTCTTTAGAGATTAGAAATATTTT
>NW_019246504.1:0-1456 GCF_002742605.1 Olea europaea var. sylvestris | reverse complement strand
GGACGAAGAATTGAGCGCAACATATGCACGCGGTGTCCGTTTTGGGCCCGTAAGTACTTTTTGGAAATGTAGCAACCGTTTCGAATTGAACTCACCACTTCGTCGTGACGTACGAGTGATTTTGTCCATTTTTCGAAGGGACGAGCGCTTGTATATTGAGAATGCTTGGAGAGTCGACGGACGAAGAATTGAGCGTAACTTTTGCACACGGTGTCCGTTTTGGGCCCATAAGAACGTTTTGGAAATGCAGCGACCGTTTTGGATTGATCTCACCACTTCGTCATGACGTACGAGGGATTTTGGCCATTTTTCGAAAGAATGAGCACTTGCATATTTAGAATGGTTGGAGAGTCGACGGACGAAGAATTGAGCGTTACTTTTGCACACAGTGTCCATTTTGGGCCCATAAGAACTTTTTGGAAATGCAGCGACCATTTTTTATTGAACTCACCATTTCATCGTGACGTACGAGGGATTTTGTCCATTTTTCAAAAGAATTAGCACTTGCATATTTAGAATGCTTGGAGAGTCGACGGACGAAGAATTGAGCACAACTTTTGCACGCGGTGTCCGTTTTGGGCCCATAAGTACTTTTTCGAAATGTAGCGACCGTTTTGGATTGAGCTCACCACTTCGTCATGACGTGCGAGTGATTCTTACCATTTTTTGAAGGAATGAGCGCTTGTATATTGAGAACGCTTGGAGAGATGGCGGACGAAGAATTGAGCGTAACTTTTGCACACGGCGTCCATTTTGGGCCCATAAGAACTATTTGGAAATGCAGCGACCGTTTTGGATTGATCTCACCAATTCATCGTGACGTACGAGGGATTTTGGCCATTTTTCGAAAAGATGAGCACTTGCATATTTAGAACGGTTGGAGAGTCGTCGGACGAAGAATTGAGCGTTACTTTTGCACGAGGTGTCCGTTTTGTGCCCATAAGAACTTTTTGGAAATGTAGCGACCGTTTTGGATTGAACTCACCACTTCGTCGTGACATACGAGGGATTTAGGCCATTTTTCGAAGGAATGAGCACTTGTATATTGAGAACGCTTGCAGAGTCGGCGGACGAAGAATTGAGCGTAACTTTTGCACACGGTGTCCGTTTTGGGCCCATAAGAACTTTTTGGAAATGTAGCGACCGTTTTGGATTGAACTCACCACTTCATCGTGACGTACGAGGGATTTTACCCATTTTTCAAAAGAATTAGCACTTGAATATTTAGATTGCTTGGAGAGTCGGCGGACGAAGAATTGAGCTCAACTTTTGCACGCGGTGTCCATTTTGGGCCCATAAGTACTTTTTGGAAATGTAGCGATCGTTTTGGATTGAACTCACCACTTCTTCGTGACGTATGAGTGATTTTGGCAATTTTTCGAAGGAATGAGCGCTTGTATATAGAGAACGCTTGGAGAGTCAGCAGACGAAGAATTGAGCTTAACTTTTGCACACG
>NW_019246503.1:0-1456 GCF_002742605.1 Olea europaea var. sylvestris | reverse complement strand
CCGATCATGTCTGGAAGCACAAGAGAACTTTTTTTGCTGATGCTATTACCAATATTCGATACTGGGTCATTCATCGCATTACTATACCTTCCCTTTTCATTTCAGGTTTGTTATTCGTTAGTACCGACTTAGCTTATGATGTATTTGGAAGCCCTCGATCAAATTTTTACAATATGATAATTGGTTATTCACTAATCTAATGACTATAAATCGAACCTATCCAATTTTTACAGTATGATAATTGGTTATTCACGGCCTAGCTGTACCTAACGTCTTTTTTGGGGGATAATATCAGTAATGCAATTCATCCAACGATAAACCTAATCCAAATTATAGAACTGAAACAATCAAACCCAAACGAACAAAATGTTGAATTGAGTCGTACCAGTCTCGACTGGTGGTTATTACTCATTTTTGTACTTATTGTTTTATTTTCCAATTATTTCTTCAAGTATGGAAATGAAAGAAAATAAATATGAATTCTAAGCATTCTCTTAGCCCATTTGGTAGCATATCATCCCATGAATTATCCATGACTGATTATGTCTGTAGCATGATCACTTGATGAAATTGGAAGGAAGTGGAGTAAATGGCCGATACTACTGGAAGATTCCTCTTTCGATAATAGGTACTGCAACAGGTGAATTCTTGTGACTAGTTTAATAGGTATTTTCTTTTATGGTTCATATTCCGGTTGGGTATGACCCTGTAGCAATCGGATGAATTGAGTTGTAGACATAAAAGCGTAAGAACTCAACGTGATTCTCTTCTTTGTTTGTCTGATTCGAAGGGAAAGGGCTGTTGAGTTCTTAAGAATTAGGGTCTTTTTTCGGTCTAAATGACAAAGTAGATTTCTTTTTCTATTGTTTTAAACAACTTTTTCTGATGATGCTTTTGAAAAGTGAACTTCATTGATTGATTTAGAACACCTATTACTTGACAATATCTATGGGTACTTTTCAAGTTAGAAGAGATGGGAAATCTCTCTACTTCTTGGGATATCATACAAAAACTTTTTATTACTCTATTTATTCCAGTATCTCGGCCAAATTAAAATTTCTTGGAAGTTCATTGTATTTAATCAGTAAAATCCCCCCCCCTCTCTCTTCTTTTTTTATTTTTTATTTTTTATTTATCCACTACTTATTATATTATTATATGAAATAAATCAAAAAAGTTCTGATACATCTCAAAAAATCAAAACCAAGACAAGGAATTTTTTACGAACAGGATCAAAAATCATTACTCTTTCGACACAAGAAAATGAATTTTTGACACCCCATTCTTGTGTTGACGACTAGGAAGATGAATAATCCCTCCTAGAATTTTTTTCTCCCCCGCATACTTATGCTGATATCTAGTCTAGTTTTATGACATTGAAATCTAACAATATTAACATAGGCGCACCACTTCAATATGCCTTAAAAGGGGGGGGGGGGGAAAAGTCAAATAAATA
>NW_019246502.1:0-1456 GCF_002742605.1 Olea europaea var. sylvestris | reverse complement strand
GACTAGCAATTCGTCCAAAATGATCAAAGTCGAAGTTTTCAAGAAATCAAAAACCACTTTTCATTGGCTGATTCCAATCGAATTAGACTAGCAATTCACCAAAAACGAACAAACCTGAAGTTATCATGAAATCAAAAACCACATTTCATTGACTCGATTCTAATTAAATTAGACTAGCAGTTTGCCGAAAATGATCAAACTCGAAGTTATCATGAAATCAAAAACCACATTTCATTGGCGTCATTCCAATGGAATTAGACCAGCAATCTCCCAAAGACGAACAAACCCGATGTTATCATGAAATCGAAGGCCACTTTTCATTAGCCTGATTCTAATCGAATTAGACTAGCAAGTCGCCAAGAATGAACAAACCTGAAGTTATCTTGAAATCAAAACCACTTTCATTGGCTCAATTCTAATCGAATTAGACTAGCAATTTGTTGAAAACGATCAAACCCGAAGATATCATTAAATCAAAAACCACTTTTCATTGGCTCGATTCCAATCGAATTAGACTAGCAATTTGCCAAAGATGAACAAACCCGAAGTTATCGTGAAATCAAAAACCACGTTTCATTGTCTCGATTTCAATCGAATTAGACTAGCAATTCATTGAAAACGATCAAACCTGAAGATATCATTAAATGAAAAACCATTTTTTGTTGGCTTGATTCCAATCGAATTAGACTAGCAATTTACCGAAGATGAACAAACCCAAAGTTATCATGAAATCAAAAGCAACGCTTCATTGGCTCGATTCCAATCGAATTAGACTAGCAATTTGCTGATAACGATTAAACTTGAAGTTATCATGAAATCAAAAATCGCATTTCATTGGCTTCATTCCAATCGAATTAGACTAGCAATTTTTCGATGATGATCAAAATTGAAGTTATCATGAAATAGAAAGCCACTTTTCATTGCCTCGATTCCAATCGAATAAGACTAGCAGTTCACCGAAAATGATCAAGCCCGAAGTTATCATGAAATCAAAATCACTTTTCGTTTGCTTGATTCCAATCGAATTAGACTAGCAATTAGCCGAAAACGATCAAACCCAAAGTTATCATGAAATCAAAAACCACTTTTCATTGGTGCCATTCCAATCGAATTAGACTAGCAATTCGGCAAAAATGAACAAACCCGAAGTTATCATGAAATTAAAACCACTTTTCATTGGCTCGATTCCAATCGAATTAGAATAGCAATTCGCCGAAAAACGAACAAACCCGAAGTTATCATGAAATCAAAATTCCAATCGAATTAGACAAGCGTTTCGCCAAAAACAAACAAACCTGAAGTTATCATAAGATCCAAAACCACTTTTCGTTGGCTCGATTCCAATCGAATTAGACTAGCAATTCGTCCAAAACGATCAAACTCGAAGTTATTATGAAATCAAAACCCACTTTTTATTGGCTCGATTCCAATCGAATTAGACTAGCGATTCGCCAAA
>NW_019246501.1:0-1456 GCF_002742605.1 Olea europaea var. sylvestris | reverse complement strand
GTATAGTAAGTGACAAAGTAAATTCGTTTGCATAGCTATCGACCCTGAAACTTCATGAGATTTTATTTTAAGGTAGGAAACTCCTTACAATATGTCATATCCAAAAATCAGCTTCCGTCGGCAATATATAGGGTATTAAAATATTTTTCAAAACCCCACAGCGACTCGATTTGGGAGGTAACCCAGCGCAGCATACTTAAGATGGCATATAAAAATTCTATAGATATTGGATTGACATGATTTTAAGTTTGTACAGTAGATAATCCATGAGACTATTAAATCCCACTGGTTTTGTCCAAAATCCCAAGTAACGATTGAGTTACGAATTTTTAAGGTCGAGGGCAGAAGCTGAAATTTTCAGAAAACAGCAACACTCCGTTTACTTAAATTGACATATAAAATTTTACCGGCGTCGGTTTGACATGATTCCAAGTTTATTTAGTAGCTAACTTAATCAAATACTACTAGCTTTGTTCAAAAATTCGAAGTAACAAATTAGTTACAAATTTCTAAAGTCTGAGCAGAAACTGAAATTTTTAAGAAAACAGCAACATTAAATAGTTAACACTTTTTTTTTTTTTTGTAAACGGTGTTTCGTAAGTAAATTATATATATATATATAAACATAACTTATTCATAAGGAAATGTTCGTAGAAGTAGTTTCACATACGATGTCCATAGAAAACTAATTAAAAGGAAACGCAAATATTTCATAATCAATTTAAAGACGTTAATTCACCAGCTTTTTCATGGCATATTGCATCTTCAACCACCATCATCCGCGCCCCAACAAAAACAAATCATCCTGTAAGAAGGGATTTAACCCATGAGTTTGAAACTCAATAGATATCATCGATGCATATCGTAATCAAATTAGAAAATTCGAACCATAGATTCATACCGTCGCACGTAGTTGGATTTTTGGCAAAATCCGATATCTATAGCATTATCATAACACGTAGAGCCGAAGAATGATCATTCAAACTATAGTGGTACCGAAGCACCGTACCCGGAGGTACAATTTCATTCAAATCTTTAACGAAAAATCATAATTTGAAAACGAAAATAAACTTGCACCTCTACCTACCTTCGTTTGACGCTTTTGAATTGATGAAGTTGGACGTAAATATTGTTTCCGGAATGTGACCAATGCTCTTTTCTCTCTTTTAATAAAAATCTGCCTCAATTTTTCTTTCTCTTACTTGGAATGTTTTTGGTTCAAAGTGTATATGTTTCAATGTATATATTACATATATATTTATATATTGGAAATTATATAAAAAATTGAAATTGAAAAAGGGGTGGATGGTTGCCTGCAAAAGGAATTTGATTGGTTGATTTTTAGGTTTCATTCCAAGTTTTCAAATATATGAAAACTATACAATCCAAATTTCCAAGAGTATTGAAACTATGAAAACGTGTGTGTGTTTGGAAAAATTAAATGATTTGTTTATCT
>NW_019246500.1:0-1456 GCF_002742605.1 Olea europaea var. sylvestris | reverse complement strand
TTTTTTTTAATGGGTTTTTCACAAGCTATTGTGCTTATGTTTGTTGTTATAGATTTTGAGAGAATATGGCTTCAACCTTTGCTGCCTTGTCGTCTGTTGGTTCTGTTACTTCAACCAGTGCCCATGTAGCAGATAAAAAACTGGCAAACACATATGAGACATTATCTTCATTTGGATCCATATCTTCCAGTTCATCTCGAGTGAAGAGTAAAAATGTAGTTCTGCGGAAAAGGTGTAATCTTAAGGTTCAGGCTTTGGCCAAGGACTTGCACTTTAACAAGGATGGTTCTGCAATTAAGAAGCTGCAGGTGAGTTTTCACATTAAATTGGCAAGATAGTCTCATTTCGTGGAATACTTTTCAGTTAATATCCAGTTTGTGTTGCTGCAATTCCTTACTTTTGCTACTTTTCCATTTTAGGCTGGTGTTAACAAGCTTGCAGATTTGGTGGGTGTCACCCTTGGTCCAAAAGGAAGGAATGTAGTTCTTGAGAGCAAGTACGGCTCTCCAAAAATTGTTAATGATGGTGTAACTGTAGCTAAAGAGGTATATAATGCTGACCATTTGAATCTGTATATAAGAATGATGCAATATGATCATTTTGATGGTTTTGATTTTTAACTTCAAGTTCAACGCAATCCGAATGTTCTTTGTAGGTTGAATTGGAAGACCCTGTGGAGAATATTGGTGCTAAATTGGTGAGGCAAGCTGCTTCAAAGACAAATGATTTAGCTGGTGATGGGACAACTACATCTGTTGTACTTGCACAGGGTATTATCACTGAAGGTGTTAAGGTTATTTATATTAAGGGCACTCTCTTGCAAATATTTAATGCACTATGTCCGAGCTTTGAATGAGTGTTTCTGACTTGACTTTTTTGGTGCTGATTTGTTCAGGTTGTGGCAGCGGGTGCCAATCCTATTCAGATTACAAGGGGTATTGAGAGGACAGCTAAAGCCCTGGTGTCTGAGCTTAAGTCAATGTCAAAAGAGGTAAACTTGAATCCTCCATCTGCCTATCTTACTGCACAGATTGCAAAATTCTTATTTTTCTGTATTTAGCCCTTAAAGTAGAGGCAACTGTATCTGGCATTTTTTGTTGATGGTATGTTAAGTTTATCTTGGTGGGACATTCCTTATTTTTCTTGTAATTGATGCAGGTTGAGGATAGTGAGCTAGCTGACGTAGCTGCGGTTAGTGCTGGAAATAATTACGAAGTGGGAAATATGATTGCAGAAGCTATGAGTAAAGTGGGCAGAAAAGGTGTGGTGACTCTTGAAGAAGGGAGAGGTTCTGAGAACAATTTGTATGTTGTCGAAGGCATGCAATTCGACCGTGGTTATATTTCTCCATACTTCGTCACAGATAGTGAAAAGATGGCTGTTGAATATGAAAATTGCAAGGTATTTACAATGTCTTTGAGATGATCCTTCTTTCTGTTATATAGGTTGGATCCAG
>NW_019246499.1:0-1456 GCF_002742605.1 Olea europaea var. sylvestris | reverse complement strand
ATGGTTCGACCACAAGGAGTGAGTGCCAGCAATTCTGAAGATCACCGCATCTGCTCTTACCAGTTTTGCACCTTTGAGCTCACCGTATTGGAATTTTCTCCTCTCCAAGGGTTAAATTAGCCATTTAGCCACATGGGAGCTAGAGACTTTCCAAAATTAGCTGGGACGGATGAATGATCCTCAAGCTAGAGTGTTTCCACATTGGTTAGGTCTAGATATCGTGTGGAGAAAGGTAAGGCGGCCATGAAAATGAAATGATACCTCTGCAGTCTGCACCTATATTTTGCCTCTCTCTCTCTCTGTCTGTTACGGGGACCATTTCACAACTGCCACTTCATCTTATCATCCTCATTTGTTATATAGCCCCTCACCCTGAACATTCTCCACTTCACTTTCCCCATTCACTCTTCCTCCACTAAATCTCTTCCAACCATGAATACCTTGTGCTTAACCCCTCCCCCTATCAAAATGGCCACAAAGCTCAAAAACCATGAGGTTATATGTCCACTTGGCCAGAAAAAATTAATTACTACCACCACCACAGTGACGATTGACAAAATGATAATGGAGAAATGGATCCAGGAAGAGAAAGAAAGGAAGACGATAGGATTCAACGTCAATACAAAATTCACAACTAAAGGGGTGTCTTCTTGAATACATTGGTTATCTCTGCTGGGGAATGCGGGTTGATTTTCCAATAGCAGAGTCATGAGCATGCAAACAACCATGAATCCAAACTTCAATGGAAACTTAGACTTCTTGAAGAGTAGGATTCTTGTGGGCAATGACATCAAGAACAAGAAATATTCCCTCGCGGCCTTTTTGGGAGACAAAGGCATGGGTCAACTGGACATTAAAGATCTGGAAGTAGATCTTGCTTCATACGTCGTCGAGGTAAAACTCGAAGAAACGGTTGCAAAAACAGTGGGTATAGAAAAGAGAATACTCCATAGCGGTTGGGACTCGAAGGATTTATGCCGAGATGAAGAAATGGTGAGGTATCTCACCATTATTGGTCAACTCCAATTTCAGCTTGGAAAAATTTATGTTTAGTCCGTCTTTTTTTGACCTTTTGTCCAGTTCTAGAGACTTTGGTTAATGAAGCTTCTTTGATATTTGTAGAGACATTTGTTGTTAATGATAGATTTTCTTAATGAAATTAGAAATACTATTATTATTATTTATATTTTGCTATTCAATGTTTTATTTTTGTTTTGCTATCTTCACAGTCAGTTGCGTTCCAATATCCTTGGGTTATTCCCACAAAAACATCAATTTAATGCACTAAATACAAGAGATCAAACCTAATGCTGAATATACAGATCCTAGTCAAGAAAAATTTGGAAGATCTTGATTTTTATATTGTTTATATTCATAGCCTTGAATACTAAAATACATAACTGAGAAATTTGAAAATGATGATCCTTGTAATATGTTAGGGTAACAATAGCGTGAA
>NW_019246498.1:0-1456 GCF_002742605.1 Olea europaea var. sylvestris | reverse complement strand
GCGCCGGGGGCAATTTCATCATTCTTCTCGACTGTGTCGGAATTGGATGAAATTAGGCAATTTGATCGGAAATAAAAATCGGGCCGGCGGCAATTTCGTCATTTTTCTCGACTGTGACGGAATGGGCTCAAATTTGACAGGTTTATCGGTAACAAAAACCGCGCCGGGTGTAATTTCGTCATTTTTCGCGACTGTGTCGGAATTGGCTAAAATTTGACTTGTTGATATGAAACAAAAACCGCGCCGGGGGCAATTTCGTCATTTTTCTCGACTGTGTCGGAATTGGCTAAAATTTAACTGGTCGATCGGGAACAAAAACCGCGCCGGGGGCAATTTCGTCATTTTTCGTGACTGTGTCGAAATTGGCTGAAATTTGGTAGGTTGATCGGAAATAAAAATCGCTCAGCTGGCAATTTCATCATTTTTCACGACTGTGTCGGAATGGGCTCAAATTTGACATGTTGATTGGGAACAAAAATAGCCCCCGATTTATTTTTGTCATTTTTCTCGACTGTGTCGTAATTGTCTAAAATTTGACCGGTTGATCGGAAACAAAAATCGCACCGGGGGCAATTTCGTCATTTTTCTCGACTGTGTCGGAATTGGCTGAAATTTGGCAGTTTGATCGGAAATAAAAATCGCGTCGGTGGCAATTTCGTCATTTTTCTCGACTGTGTAGGAATGGGCTCAAATTTGACAGGTTTAACGGGAACAAAAATCGCGCCGGGTGTAATTTCGTCATTTTTCGCGACTGTGTCGGAATTGGATAAATTTTGACTTGTTGATCGGCAACAAAAACCGCGCCGGGGGCAATTTCGTCATTTTTCTCGACTGAGTCGGAATTGGCTGAAATTTGGCAGTTTGATCTGAAATAAAAATCGCGCCGGGTGTAATTTCGTCACTTTTCGCGACTGTGTCGGAATTGGATAAATTTTGATAGGTTGATCGGGAACAAAAATAGCGTCGGGTGTAATTTCGTCATTTTTCGCGACTGTGTCGGAATTGGCTAAAATTTTACTGGTTGATCGGAAACAAAAATCGTGCCGGGGGCAATTTCGTCATTCTTCTCGACTGTGTCGGAATTGGATGAAATTTGGCAGTTTGATCGGAAATAAAAATCGCGCCGACGGCAATTTCGTCATTTTTCTCGACTGTGACGGAATAGGCTCAAATTTGACAGGTTTATCGGGAACAAAAATCGCGCCGGGTGTAATTTTGTCATTTTTCGCGACTGTTTCGGAATTGGCTAAAATTTGACTTGTTGATATGAAACAAAAACCGCGTCGGGGGCAATTCCGTCATTTTTCTCGACTGTGTCGGAATTGGCTAAAATTTAACTGGTTGATCGGAAACAAAAACCGCGCCGGGGGCAGTTTCGTCATTTTTCGTGACTGTGTCGAAATTGGCTGAAATTTGGTAGGTTGATCGGAAATAAAAATCGCGCAGCTGGCAATTT
>NW_019246497.1:0-1456 GCF_002742605.1 Olea europaea var. sylvestris | reverse complement strand
TTCCTTTTCTTTGATTCTTCTTATAACTAGGACACTCATTCCTATAGTGACCTATACCTTGACATTCATGGCATCTAACCAAATGTGGTTTATCACTAGAACCTTTATTGTTGAACCTTTCAGTTTTTTCCTTTGAGAATCTACTAGGGGCTCCACTTTTTCTATACTGAGGCTTTCTCCTATTCTTGAGAACCTTTCGAAATTTCTTAACAAAATATGCAATTTCATCGTCCCTAAGAGACTCAGTATCAGAAGATTCATCCTCTTTGATGAATTTTAAAGCAATGGACTTTCCTTTCTTAGGTTGTGTGACAGTGAGTTCATAAGTTTGCAAGGATCCTACAAGTTCTTCAACCTTAACTTCATCTAGATCCTTACTTTCCTCAATGGCGGTAACTTTAGGCCTAAATCTCTCGGGCAAGGACCTAAGTACTTTTCTAACAATTTTAGACTCGGGAATTCTCTCGCCTAGATTGAAACTAGAATTAACAATATCATTCAGTTTTGCATAAAATTCATCAAAGGTTTCATCATCCTTCATCCTCACTTCTTCAAACCTAGAAGCTAGCATTTGTAATTTCGAGTTCTTTACCGTTTTAGTTCCCTCATGTGTAGTTTCAAGAATGTCCCGAACCTCTTTAGCAGTTTCGTACATTGACACTTTCCTAAACTCTTTGGGAGACACGGCCATAAACAAGGCATGAAGTCCCTTGCTATTCCAATTACACTCAGCTATCTCATCCTTAGTCCATAGTGATATATCAGTAAGATTAACAGTTCCTGATACGATAGTAGAGGGAGGTTTCCAGCCATTTTGCACACTCACCCAAACATGCTCATCTAGAGACTTAAGAAATGCACTCATTCTAACCGTTCAGTAAGCATAATTACTTCCATCAGAATACGGAGGTACAGAAAGTGATTGACTCATCTAGACAACTATGGGTCAGGACTCAAAATTTGACTCTGATACCACTTGAAAAGACTATAGTTCGACCCAAACAACACCTAGAGGGGGTGAGTAGGTGTTTATGCGGATTTTAACAATTCAATCAACTTATACAACAAGTCACATAAATTAAACTTTGTCCAGATTCATTCACATGATTTAACTACCTATGTTGAATTTCCAATTGAATTAAAAATGACAGAAAGCAATAAATAACTCAACAAATTGTTGACGGAGAAAACCCAACTGGGTAAAAACTCCGGGCACAAGCCAGTAGGGATTCACTATAGAAGACTTCAACTTACAGTACGCCAGACATGACTGTATCTAACAACACTCTGACCTCCTTACTGTATCAACCAAAGCTCTCCTGGATTTTGCAGATCTGCGCCAAAATCCCAGCCTCGTTCCTCTTCTATTTCCAGTGAATCAGCAAGAACTCCAGTTCTTCAATCAATCTCCTTCCCAGATCTTCAACCAGTCGATCTTCTGGAAGTAGTGAGGATT
>NW_019246496.1:0-1456 GCF_002742605.1 Olea europaea var. sylvestris | reverse complement strand
ATTAAAAAAGAACAAATATAACAACAGGAAAAAGTATATCAAGTAATTTCCACGAGTCAAAATCCATTATTCATCAAATTTTTTTGACAAGTTCAGGGATAATTTGCACAAACTAATATACAAAAAAATTCTACATTTCATGAGGCATTGTGACAAATGGGGAAAAAAATTTAATTTTTTTTTTACTAAAATAAAAGCGAACAAGTAAAAGCATATTTAACTTAAAATTACAACCATTCAAATAAATAAGTTCAAACATGTGGATCCTTCAACGTTTTGATTTTGACCCAAAAAGCAATTTGGTATAAGTTTCAATTTTGTGGGTCGTTTCACTCCATCAAACTCTTAAAATGTGAAAATTGGACTTCATTAGGGTTTGGAGTCAAAATTCTTACCTTATAACAATTCCTTACAATAATTTTGTCTCCTCCCAAAATCTCTTTTTCCCCACATCTACACCATCTTCCTAAAGTCTTTCAAGTCTTCTTCCTCTTTTTATTTTTATTTATACATACATATATATATATATATATATATTTTCAAGTTTCTAGCTTGTCTACATTTTTTAGTCTTCTGAGTCTTTCCTTTGACTTTTTCAAAGTGCGTTTTTTCTAAACCTTCCAAGAATAAATTTTAAAATTTTTCAGCCAACTGTAAAAAATTATGCAAGATATCATGACACACACATTGTACGTTACTAAAACATTAATAGCAACGCGTATTGCACGTTGCAAAAAAAATTTAATGATGACAGACACCGAATGTTGCAAAATGGTGTATTAGCAACATTTATTAAGAAAACGTTGTCTTAGCAACATACACTTGCTGAATGTTGCAATAGACGGGTTTTACAACATGCAATTAATGAATATTGCCTTTTACATGTTGCAAAAGACCTTTTTTTTTCTTGTGCTAGTCAACAATAATATCAATGGAAATGATTTGTATTTCAAATACAGCTAAAAACTCACGCCTCAATACAATTTACTTGTGAGTATTTATTCATTAAGCAGACGACAACAATACTTAAAAGTATGAAACATAATTAAATAATTGCCCATTTCCATAACTAATACTTCCCAGCTGCCAAACATATCGAGATTTGAATTTAAGCAACAAGTAAGCCTGTTGAGCCTTATTACTCCTATCTGCCCATCTTTGAATTGCAAATTTGCTACATTTCAATAAAATTATGTTTGTGAAAAAGGAAATTAAAAAAGAACAAATATAACAACAGGAAAAAGTAAATTTGCTGAAATAAATGAAAAATAATAAAATAAAACACTTAGGGTCCGTCTGATTGTAAATATTGAATTTGGGTGGAAAGAAAACGAATTTCAGGAAATTGAATTGCCTAGAAATTGTTTTACTGGAAATTTTCAATTATTGTATTTGATCGGTATACTTTTTCACGTGGAAAATGTTGGAATAAAAGTGTTTTTTGTGTTCGTTTGAC
>NW_019246495.1:72908-74206 GCF_002742605.1 Olea europaea var. sylvestris | reverse complement strand
GAGATATAAGGCCTTCTTGTCCTTCTTCTTGTTCTCCTTCAAGCAATCACTCTGACCTTGGGTAAGAGCTGCTAAGTCAACCTGATCAGCTGGTTCTGCACATCCAAGTTCAATAATCTCATATAGCTCTTGAAAACCAAACGACACCTTCATCTGGATACACAATTGATCAATTTTTTTCCGCTAAACCTTCGGAAATTGAGGCTGAATTGATTCGTTTATTGTTGTAACCTGCTTACAGCAATCTGGAACAACAAGGCACTTTGGGTTAACTAGCTTTGATCCAAATATAGGAAATTAAAACTTTAACTTTCCAACTAGGATCAAAAGAGACCAAGAAAAGAATTTTAGCCGAAAAAAGTTTAGAAACATGAAGAAATAAGAAACAAAAGAACTTTAATATTCTCTAAGAAGTGAAAACAAAATAAGTAGAAAATAAGCACCAATTTATAGGTGATTACAGACTCAAATACTTCAACAAACTCCTAAGAAAACGTCAATAAAATCCAGCTAAAATTTCCTAAATCTCTAACACTACTGCATTACAATTAACTACAGATATATGCTCTTAAAAATCTGCTGTAGAGTTATTCAACTTAAGACTAAATCAAACATGACTCAAATTAAAAAGCTAATGACAGTTTTGAGTTAAACAACAATTCTCCCAAAGATAAACATCCCTTGACTTTCATGTTGGAATGCCTCGGGTTTGGTAAAGCTTCAGTTAATATTCCAATTCCCATCCAACAATCATGCCACCAAAAACAAAGTCTTTTTCTCTCTACCAAACGTACATCTTGAATTCATCTCTGTCCAATTAGCTATAAATCGAACTGGTATTGGTAGGGATGGGCAAAATCCAATCCAAATCGCTCAACCCAACCAACCCAAATCAAACCGATTGATTTGGGTCCCTTTTTTTAGTTTAATAGGGTTTGGTTGGAAAATTAAATTTGATGTTGGGTTGGGTCTCGGGTTTGAATTAAAACCCAACCCGATAAATTAAAAAATTAATATGTAAGATGAAAAAAAATAAAAAATAAATAGATACAATAGTAAAAATAAAAGAATGATTTATAATTTATAAACATTCATTTTCTTTACATAGACCGATTCACATGAATACTACTTATAAATACAATGTTATTTGACGATAAAGTAAAAATTAAAGAAATGACGATGAAATGAATGAATTCCAAAAAATTGTAAAAAAGAAAATGTTTCATAAATTTTAAACTTATTTATACATTATTTTTAGAAAGAATTCCTTATACATGTGTTTAAAAAATGGAAGTTTT
>NW_019246495.1:8515-71500 GCF_002742605.1 Olea europaea var. sylvestris | reverse complement strand
CCTCCAAATGGGTTTTACCCAATTCAAAAACATAAGTAGAACTAGAAATTCAACAATCACGCAAAAATAAACGTATTCTTTTGCAGAGCCGATCCTGAGGCGAGGTAGATGAGGCTTGCGCCTCAGGCCAAAAATTTTAGAGGGCCTCATTTCGTTGGCCTTTTAATTGGCAGACTTGTAGACGCAGTCCCCATTTTTGCAGTGTGGAGGGAAGCTTGAAGTTGGAGAAGGAAGATGACGAGTGTTAGGTCCCGTTTGGCCCCCTTTTTTCCCATTAAATTTCATTTTCTTTGGTCAAAAGTTGTAGGCTGCTGGGACCCACTTCTGAAATGGCTGCAACGATCATCTTTTGAACCTATATGAATATTTTTAAAAACAACAAATGAGGCAACAAATGACAATAAAGCCCTTAGTATTTAAAATGTGGAATTGATGAATGTCAGCACACGAGAGTGTTATTGTCCTTATACACCCAACGGTTATTTTGGCATTTATTACGCACTGCCAATTGAAAGGAGTGATTGACGTGTTGCTTGTAGGTGGTGAGTTGAAAAATGTTGAATAATGGAAAAAAAAAGGGGGGCCAAACGAGATCTTAATTGGGCCAATTTTTTTATCTTTTTTTTTCCCCATATTGTGGGCCTTTTATTTTGGACTTTTTTTTTTTTAATTAGGCCCAACCTTCTCGCCTGCTCTTACTTCTCCCAAATTGGCAATTGCAAAATCCTATTCGACTTCCAAATCTGAAATTGTAGGTGAGCGATTCTCCAGCCAAGTATGTGAGCAGTCGGTGCATCGTCGTCCTCTGCCAGACGGCCACTGTCTCCACCCTACCCCATTTTTTCGACAAATGAGTTCGTGGATTATGGGTATGTTATATGTGTAAGATGTTCTTATTTACTCTAGTGATGTAAATTTTGTTGGTGAATTGGCTTCACTGCATCCATGATGTAGATGAATGAAATAAGAAATTTCCTCATTTTATTTCTGCTAATTAATTTTTCTTGAAGATGTTTTTGGTCATGTTTCGTATCATCTTTTTCGAAGAATGACTTCCCTTTTTTTTTCTTTTTGCAATTATTATTTTTAAGTGTCCTTGTCTTGCTATTTGTTGGTCAGTGAAATGAAATCTTTAAATTGCTCTTATAGGCAGGTTTATTTATTTTCTGATTAAAATTAAACTATTAACCCTCAAAAAGTAAAAAAAAAAAAGTGAAAGTTATGTGTCTTTTTAACAATCAAGTGAAAAATCGTGTGATGATTTTATTCGATTATATTTTGAGTAACAATAATTTAAAGATCAGCTTGTTAGGTTGTGAAAGATGTGTCACCTGGGGATCTTTGATTCTAATTCTGCTGTAGTAAAACTGAAAAAGATGGGTGGTTCGAAGAACTTATGCTTTAACTTTAACATTAAACAAGATTAACATGATTGTTTTTTATGATTGAGATTGTTTTGTTATTGTTTTTATGATTGAGATTGTTTATCCGATCATTTGAAACATTGTTGGTTTTGTTATTTTACAATAATTTTTTTTTTATTTTTTTGTATAATGTATTTTGTTTGTTGTTTTATTGGTTAGTTTTAAGTTAACAAGAAGTTCCATAATACACTATTGAATTTGAATCTAAGATGATTTTGGGGGGCCTACTTTACGAAACTCGCCTCAGGCCCTGAAGATCACAGGACCGGCCCTGTTCTTTTGCAGAAAAACTAAATGGGTTATCATCTATTCGTTCAAAGAACAACAAATCGAGGGCACATTAAAAAAACCAGCAAAATAACTAAATAAGGGGCTGGATTAATACATCAAAATTAATGTAGTAGGGGTGAAGAACACTAGCTATAGTGCCCAACAAAAGTCGAGGCAGCAGAAATAGGAGACGAGGATAGGAGATGTGGATTGATCTTTGAGTTTCTTCATTCTACGAACGGGGAGGCAGAGGAAACCTTAGGAAATCTGTTGGGAATGGGATAGAGAGTAAAAAAGAAAGAGAGAGAGGTTTTTTTCAATTTGAAACGTGTGTTTCCAGTGTTTTCAATCCACCTTCATGATTTGGCTGCAAAACACTTAAAACGTATAAAAATGCGTTTTGAGTTTTTAGTACAATTTTTTTTTTATTTGAAAACTCATTTTCAAAAATAGAAAAGAGAACGCGTTTTCACCATTTTAAAAATTTGAAAACAGAAAACGACCTGAAAACAATAAAGAGAACAGCCCCTTAGTTTCCCATTCATTGCTTGTTGGCTTTCAATTGTATTTGATTTTGAGCCTGACAAAGTAAATAGTAATTTTCACCTCAATCTTTTTATTTATTCATTTAACTCAAAATTTACTTCATTATTAACATAATAATGTTGGACATCCTTGTCAATAAGCTCAATTTCAATATTAATTAATAAAGCAAATTATTTCAATATATGGATGGTTATTTTTTGAAGTGTCGAGACTAATTATATAGTAATAAATCTAATCAAAAAATGGATTTGTATTTACTTTGAATTAATAGTTTGATTTTTTTTTTCTAAAAAAAAAATATTGTTAGTATTTTACTATTTGTCTAAGTATTTATTTATTACATCCGATTCGACCCTGATTCAACTTCGATTAAACCTCTTAATCCTTGTTGTTTGACCTTTTTCAGGTCGATGCCTAGATCGATTTTAAAACATTGGTATATAGAATGGGTCCAGAATGATTCTATCTAATTCAATAATTTGACTTACATTTATTGAATTGTGTTTATGGGGCTATCCTTATTGGGAATTAACTTTTTGGGTTCGCCCAAAGGAGACTCTTTGACCATGGTGACTTCATTGGCTTGTTAATTAATTTGTCTTTCAGCTACTGGACTTTCGCCATCTAAGGTATAGCATTCGTGCTGCTTTGACTGGCAACACGACTTCAATTGAGTATTAATATTAAATATTGGTTGTATTTTTTTTCTTTTCGATTACTTGAATTAATTGATTGTTTGTATCCGCTGTGGACAAATTTTTTAACATAAATTTGTATTTTCTTATTTAATTGTCTGTTTGTATCGATTAAAGAACGTTATAAAAGTATGAAAATACATAAAGAACAAGTGTAATAAGATATCGAATGATTTTATGTTTTTTACAGCTTTTTGCTAGTTTGGTTAATCTCCCAACTTAAAATGTCAGCGGCGGCCACTAATCGTAGTATGCAACAGATCCCAACTAACAGATAATTAATGGGCTTGTCGTCATCAAATTTCTTGCGTTGTTTCAACGGTCCACCTTCTAAAAGGACCTTACTAGCCTCTATTTGATAGAGATTAAAATCATATTTTAATAGATTTTGATAAAAAATTGTGGATTTCATGAAATGTGTAGCTAAAATTAATTATTGATTTTGACTAAAATTAAAATCTCAATTTTAAGCTTTACCAAACGGGGGCTAAATATATCTTGCTCCTAAAGGCCCAAATAAATAAAAGAAAATCACATCTTCGATCCCCAATAATATTTTGATGGCTCTTTTTGTCCTGGTACAACTAAAAGATTAATTAGAACAATTGCCAATAAAAGTTTTGAAAATTTATGAAACACAACTTGCATTAAGGACTTATATACAATTTGCATACTATATTTTGTAAAATTACATTTTGCATACTGAATTTTACTTCTCGTTACATTTATTAGAAAAATAGAAATATTTATAAATTTGCGATTATAAATGGTTAAACATACCAAAGTATCCACATATCATTTATTGTTCTTCAAAATTGTTATTACTATTACTCTTTCATCTAGAAATTAACTAATCTCTCATACACATCATTCTCAAAATTTTCTATTCATTCAATTATTTTCATTACACTCATAGCTTGACATTTTCAAGTTTCTACTAAATGTTATAAAGCTATAGAATTGACGCAAAATAACTAAGAAACTCTTTTTAAGATGCAAAATAAATAAATGAATAAATAATATCATATATCACTTTTTTCTTAAAAAATATTCAGTCAACGCCGCTTATTTATTAAATGGTGAAAACTAATAATTTCAATTTGTCCACATAATAATTTGAAAAGAAAAAATAATGCTTTTGCTATATTTTCCAACATATTATTAATCTATTAATTTTTTTTTTCTATTTGTTCGAGTTGTAGCTTAAAGAAAATAAAGATCATAAATTTTGTATTCATCACAATAAAATGACCATCATTTAAAGAAAAAAACATTTAATAATTTTAAACCTTCCCATTTTCTTTTTGATATCTCATCAATATGTAAAAAAAAAATATATATATGTAAATGATGATGTACAACAAGCATTTTCCATAAATAAAATATTGTATGCAAAATATAAATCGTCAAAATATGGTATATAAATTGTAAGTACTACCTAAATGCAAGGTGGTTGATTTGTTATTTTTAACTAGCAATGTTTTAGTTTGTTTAGCTATTTAAAATTATAAATTTGTATATATTTCTATTTTTCCTCCAATATATGGCTTTTGTTATCAATAATTAAAATACTATAGGCAAAATGCAAAATTGTCAAAATATGGTATATAAATTGTAAGTACTACCTAAATGCCGGGTGTATTTTGTAAATTTTTCTGAAAGTTAAGTTAAATATATGAATTAGGTAAAATATATATGGAAACAATGTTAATCATAGAGCATTTTGGAGTGATGTAAGAATGATTAATGTTATTTGTGGTCCTTCACTACGGTAGTCCCATACGTGGCATATACATTGCAACTAGCTATTTGATGCACTAATATGTGAGTTTTTTTATTGACTAATACATCAAATAATTATATGCCACGAATATTTCACATAGGACAACTGCTGTAATTTCGAACAACATTGTTCTATAAGAATAGATGGTTCTTTTTCTTTTCAAATCCTTAGATTTGAGAAATATATTTTGTCCTGCTTTATATATATAAAGGAGAGAAATAATCTACTAAGAACCATACTTTACTCTCCCTCTCTCTCTCTCTTTTTTTTTTTTTTTTTTTTAATATTTGTTTTTGATTTACTTTTACAAAGAAAAAAATGTCAAATTAAGTGGGTGATATAAAAGCAAATTGGCAAATTTTGTTTAGTCAAATATGTGAACCGAAAGCATGTAAGAGAATTGATTCTAAATGGTTTAATTTATAGATATATAAAAAATAAATGATAGATAAGTAATAATACTTGTGGATTATTTGAAGTATGTTTATAAAAATAAACATGAATTTTTATAAAAACAATTTCCAAACATGAGCCAAGTAAAACCATTTTTATTCTTGAATTCGACAAAATATTGAGTAGGAACACTGACGAGGGTCTAAACATGGCTATTAAAAATGCATTTTTCTAATCCATATACTCCACTTTATAGAAAAGTTAATAGAACACGTATTTTTATCAGTGTCTTCTGATAAGTTTATTTTTACACACTTATTAAGTACTTTAACGAGGTAATTATTGATGGAATTAAGTGAATTCCTATTTATAATTGTGTAATTATGGCTTTTGCAGGCTAAAATCCCAAATTAGAGGAGAAGAAAGCTAAATGAAGGAAAAAGGTTCAAAAGTGCACAAAAACATGACTTTGGGGACCAAAGTGTACAAATGTCGAAAGTTTAGGGACCTTGGGTCCAATTTTTGGGGGCAAGATTGAAAGGAAAGCCAAAATTTGAAGATCAAAATGGACAAGATAAAAGTTGAGGGACTGGATGTGCAATTACCCGGGGCTTGAGCTGAAAAATTGAAGAAAAGGTGAGTCGCGCTTGGCTTTTAGGCACCATACTCAATCATTTATGTCTCCTAGGCGCCATGATTTGCTATTTTTAAGAGGCTGGGACTATTTTGCAATTAGCTTGGATATTTTGGGCTCTATTTAATTGCACTTTTCAACTATTTAAAAAGATTTCAACCCTTTCATCCCCTCAAAACAAAAACCCTAGGCCTGAGAGAAAAAGAAGAGTGGGAAAGGAGGAATATTCTATTAGTTTGATGCCATTTCTTCGAATAGTATTTTGTAAAACAACATTATGAATTGAAGTTTGTTTATTAGCATTTTACAATTTGAAACAATTATCTAAGATTCCAAGATTATATAGGATGTCACAAATTGTATACTCGATGGTTCAGGTATAGTAAGACACAATTTGTGATATGATAAAAATATGTCGTTCACAATCAGTACATAAAGTTGAACGCTTTATGTTGATAAGAATTCATTGTTCGTATTAAGATTTTTCTAGATTTTGGAATAAGAATAATAATGTGTTTCGATACACATTGAACGGGACATCGTAGATAATTCATTTGTGACCACTCGAAATAAGACTCTACTCGATTGTCAAACAAGTCACCTAAATCCTGAGCGAGTAAAGTACATTTGATTGCTAGTTCAAGTTCTTTGAGGTACCAATGAGTGAAGTCTTAATTAAAAGATTGATCTAGGTGCCTATAAAATTGGTCCGAAATAATTAGAGATCATATACTTGTTATAGTGGAATCCATTAATCATTAAGATGAGATGACCATCACTCTAAGGTATTTTACATAGGCAAATTGAACTTGAACTCAGTAATCCGATGATGAGATCGTTGAACTTTATATTGAGATTTATCACGACGAATTTGCCGTATGAAAATGAAACTTAGAGGGTAATGCATGTTGAAAGACAATATGATCATTTTGCCAATTTCAACATATTGATGGTCAAATGGTGGTTGACATGGGGAACGATAATCAGAGGATATTACTATTAGATCATAATTCGTTTCTATAACTATCATTCGACTCGAGAGTGCAATCTCGATTTTTGATAGAATGAGTTGGGATTAATAGATATATCTCAATTGGTCAAGAGTTGACCCAATTAGAAATATCTATTGGAGCTTGACTCATGTGTGTCCAGTTATGTCTCTCTCTTGACTCCAATAAAGATATGTGACTTGATTACTCTACTACAATAGAGTACAAGTAAATTTGTGCAATTTTCAAAACCTAGTTGAGTATTATAAATATGCCATTTATGGGCACATTTTTATATGCTTTTAAGGTTAGCCACATTTCATTTTTCACGTAAGGCATCTAAAGGAGAACAAAATAAAAGATTTAAGAGATGAAGTATTTGGCTAAGTCATTAAAAGTTCTTTCAAGGTTATCATCTTCCATTTTATGTATGAGCATTTAAAACATCCAATGATCTCTAGGTGATAACATCCTTATACATATGGGTTTAATCTTCAAAAGAAAATTAATTTTCTATTTTGATGATTAAATCCAATAACCATCAGATGGTATCAGAGCCAAAGTTATTGAGAGCCTTGAGTAAGATTAAGTTATTTAAATCCTAGTATAATATGCATTATTTAGTATGGGTGGTGTTATGTTATTTGATTTGACAATTTTATTGCTCTATATGTTTAAAGTAGTTGTTTATGAAAGCCCAATGCTAGCTGATCAAGAGGGGGTGAATTGGTTATAGCAACTTTTTTGAAAAATAGTTTTAAGTATACAACTAATGTTCTCTTAAATGTATCAATTAATCAAATATTCATAAATATGAAAAAGAGCAAAGACTAAGATAAAATCACAAGTAATAAATAAAAACAAAGATAAATAAAAGGGAAGAGAAATCAAACGATACGATATAGAGGTTCAATCCAATGCAATAATTTACGTCTCCCGTTACCAAACTCTCCATCATGAGCAAGACTTTTTCACAATATTGATTGACTTATGGTGCAATTTAACCTTCTTACGATGCTTCCGATGACTTAAAACCAAGGAACACTGTTCCTTTTCCAATGTTGAAATTTTCAGGACTTCAACTCAACCCACAAGTTTGAAAATAAAAAGTATACAAATAAAGACTTCTCTTGCAATGAATGATATATTTGAAGTTGAGTACAATAAGAGAATATGGCTAACATTTTAGTAGATAGCAATGATTGAAGCTCAAGTGTTAGATAAGAAAACTTTGATAAAGTCCTTTTCAAAGGTTGAATCAATCAAAAGTTTTTCTAATGTAAATGAGTTGAAAAGATAGATATAGAAAAATGATTGAGCCGATAGATCAGTAATATCTCACTTTAATGCTCATAAAGGTCTACGTTTAAATGCAAAATGAAATGGTATTTATAGCAACAAAACAGTGAAAAGTTCTGTCCTACCAGATGAGGATGCTGAACGTCCACTAGCTTATCGGATGACCAAATAATTGCTTTTTTCAAAAGTCAAAACGTTCAATTTCTTGACCGTTGGACAAACCTGCCATACCAGACATCCGCTAGAGTTACCGGACGCATCTCCTAGACCTACTGGATGCGTCCTTTAGGCCAGTTCGTGTCCGATAGTTAGAAATTTTCTTTCTTTAAATATTTTAAAAAGATGCAATCTCATGAAGAATGTTTCTAATATGTTTTACGGATTTTTTGACATTTCTTAAAGTACATAATAGGTTCATGTTTTAAGAAAAATTATTTTTGCAAAAATCGTGCTTGTCGTGCGAAGAAACGTTTCTTGAGTTTCAAATGACGTATTTGCCAAATACTAAAGTGTTTTACATTAAAATTTGAAATCAATGTGTCTAAATCTATTTCTTCTTTGTTTGAATTGATGAAGTGCTTGTTGTCTTGATGTGTAGCTCGGCTTCTACTTTGTCCAATTTGTGAAAACTTTGAAAGCATCCTTTTGTCCACGCTTGTCAAAACTTCTATAATCACTCAAATACAATTGTTAAACATAATTTTTTGTTATAATCAAAACAAGAAGTCAACCATAGGTCAACAATTTTCTCCTTTTTGATTATGACAAACAAGAGATGATAGAGATTTAATAGGTAATAAAATAACCAAGAAGTGATAGAAATAAATAATTCCCCCTATCTTTTATACATGTATTTCCCCTTACTTATGCATTCCTATCATGCATTATATCATCTCATATACTTTTCCTATCATGCATTATATCATCTTATAAAATATTTCCCCTTTTTGCATAATCAAAAAAGATAACAAAATAATGCATTATATCAAAACATCCATAACTTCATAATCATTGCTTAACTCCATAACCAAAACGCAAAAGCAAAGAGTTTGAGATTACAAAAACATTCACAAGACAAATGAAATCTAAGGCTCTGGAGGAGGCGTTGGAGGAAAATATGCGTAAAAATGAGCATAAAATGCATTTTGCTAAGCTTGCATCTCAGCCTGCTGTGCAAGAATGGCATCCTGTCGAGCCTGGATCACGACCCGCTGTGACTGAACATGATGAATAACACCACTAAGCCCATCAACCGAAGTCGTGAGTGAGTCGAGACGCCTGGTGAGTAAATTATACTGATCCTCGGTAAAAGTGAATCCACGGGAAGAAGATGAAGAGGCACTAATGGGCAGTGGATGCGAAGGTAATGGGACATCTTTGTCGGCTTCTTCTTCCTCCTCAAACGATAATGCTGAAGGACTCGAGGTGGGGTCGAACCCTTTAGTGTAAGCCACCCATTGTCCTTGAGTTTTAAAAATTTTCATACGCTTGAGGGTTTAAATAGTGATTGTATCGGTGGGACGAGGTTTGACGTTTACTTCACCCTCAAGAGAGACATTGAGGTGTTTGAAGATTTTGTTAAAAGTATACCATAGGGTAGAGCTTTAGAATAACGAGAAGTGTGGATAAGTTTCATAAGACATAAAGTAATTGTCGGGAAATCTAACATATGGTCAACGAGAAATGAATCGAGACTAAACAAATCAAAGTAATTAACCTCATCTCGATGCCCTTTTCTAGGTAAGATAACAATTATGATTATATTTTGCAAGGTAAGGTGAGTTTATTTGCACTAATTTTTGTAATGTTTTCAAAATCTTTCCCCGTTACACGACGGCATGCTTCATTCGGGTTATAACCTCCTAAGGTCGGGTGAGCTTTATGAACAAAAACTTGGGTATCACATGGTTCAAGCATAAGAAAGTCTCGAATAAGAGCTCTATTAATGGTGACCCTCACATTTTTAATTAAGCATGAAATACTATTGGATCGTGGTGTAATAGCCATTTTTGTGTAAAAGGTTTTCATGAGTTGAGGGTAAGCATTTTCTTCTATGAACAAATCAAGACCTATCCCATTTTCTTTAAGAATTCTTCAATGTGAAAAGCAGGTCCTTTAATAGAAAAATCTGAAAAATCAACATTTTTACCTAATAGAATGGGAGATTTTTCAAAAGTGTTCACCGGCTCCTCAGGTTCAAAATCTATCTCTTCATCGGAGGAAGATATTGGAGGGCGTTGTTCCGTAGTCTTTACCCTTTTTCCAGCTTGCTTTGTTCTTGGCATTGTGTGAATTGAAGAAAAATGAGTAATTTTGAGAGTTAGGGCACGAAATTGGGGAAAGGAAAAATTAGGAGAAAATTTTCAAATCTTTGAGGGAGAAAAGGATGTAGAGAAAGTGGGTTAATGGATTTGATGTTAATTTTTCACGAATTAGAAGAGTGCATGGAGGAATTTTTAGTGAAGTGTGGAGAAGAGGTCGAAGGAAATGAAGAAGGGAAAAATGGGAAGAAAATGACCCTATCGCGTTTTTAAAATTCTGAGATTTCAGTGTATCAACGTCCTGTAAGATGTGCCGGATCGTCCAGTATAACAAAACAAAATTTCTATCGAATTAGATGACTTATAGGATCATCCGTTATTGTCGTCTTGTATATATCGGACGCGTCCGGTTAACTCGTTCAAAACAATCTTTTTTTTTCTAATAAAAGAGCAAAAATACTCTCAACATCAATTATGTTCTTCAATTTCATCAACAATTCCTAAACCTCTACGAATGTGTGTGAATTGTTTGAGAGCAAGAGGTTTAGTGAAGATATCGGCCAATTGATTTTCTGTATTAACAAATTCTATAGCAATCTTACCTTTTTGAGCATGATCTCTAAGAAAATGATGTCTAATCTCAATGTGTTTCGTTCGTGAGTGCAATATAGGATTTTTAGACAAATTTATGGCACTAGTGTTACCACACATAATAGATACGAGATCAAAAGAAAAGTGATAATTCTTAGTGTTTGTTTCATCCATAATACTTGTGCACAACAACTAGCGGCAAAGATATATTCGGCTTTAACGTGGATAATGCAACGGGATTTTGTTTCTTATTAAACCATGAGACTAGTGCGAAGCCTAAGAAGTGACATGTTCTGCTAGTACTTTTGCGGTCAATAGTGCAATTGGCCCAATCGGCATCCAAATAAATAAGTAGATCAATATGAGTTCCTTTTGGATACCATAGACCTAACATTCTAGTTCCACTAAGATATCTAAAAATTCTTTTAATGACTTTAAGGTGCGATTAAGTGCGATTCCTTAGGATTAGATTGAAATTTGGCACATAGGCAAACACTAAACAAAATATCGGGTCTACTAACGGTTAAATAAAGAAGAGATCCGATCATACCTCGATATTTAGTCACATTAATAAGAGTACCTTGGTCATCTTTGTCAAACTTTATTGTTGAACTCATAGGAGTGTTCATTGGTTTTAGCCCATCCATGTCGAACTTTTTGAGCATATCTAGCAAATACTTGCTTTGACTTATGAAGTTTCCATTACAAGTTTGTTTAATTTGCAAACCCAAGAAGAATTTTAATTCTCCCATCATGCTCATTTCAAATTCGTTGCTCATACTTTTAGAGAATTCTTCACAAAGACATATCTTAGTAGCACCAAATATAATATAATCCACACAACTTTGAACTAAGATGTCATTCTTATAATTTTTCACAAAAAGTGTGGTATCGGCCTTTCCAGTAGAGAATCTATTTGAAATTAGAAATTTACTCACACGTTTATACCAAGCTTTAGGAGCTTGTTTTAGGCCGTAAAGTGCTTTTCTAAGTTTGAAAACATGATTTGGATTTTTATTATCATTGAAATCAGGAGGCTGTTCAACAAAGACCTCTTTTTGAATATATCCATTTCAAAATGCACTTTTGACATCCAATTGATACAATGTAAATCCTTTGTAGCAACCAAATGCAAGAAGCATATGAATGGATTCTAATCTAGCTATCGATGCAAAAGTTTCTTCAAAATCTATATCTTCTTCTTGATTGTAATCTTGGGCCACTAGTCTAGCTTTGTTATGCACAATATTTCCATCTTCATCTCATTTGTTTCTAAATAACCATTTAGTTCCAACCACGGCCTGCTTATTTGGTCTAGCAACTAAATCCCAAACATTATTTCTTTCAAATTGATTTAACTCTTCTTGCATTGCTAGAACCCAAAATTCATCAAACTTGGCTTCTTTGAAGTTCTTAGGTTCAATTTGAGAAAGAAAAGTGCATCTTTCGAGATGATTTCTAAGAGAATTTATAGTAGTAATACCTTTAAAGAGATCACCTATTATCAATTCCTTTGGATGAGATGGGATGAACCTCCAGTCATTGGGCAGTGTCCAGTCGTTTTGAGCCTCGGTTGATTTTTCTTTGCTTTCTTTATCATTTGGCTCGACTTTCATTTCAAACTCCTTGATTTCGATCTTGAATATTCATTTGTTTGAATGAACTTTCCAAACCTACATCATCTTCAATACGTTTCTCACGATCAAGAAAGTTAGTTTCATCAAATGAGACATGTACGGATTC
Source organism: Olea europaea var. sylvestris (assembly GCF_002742605.1). Taxonomy (NCBI): domain Eukaryota; kingdom Viridiplantae; phylum Streptophyta; class Magnoliopsida; order Lamiales; family Oleaceae; genus Olea; species Olea europaea. The sequence continues at coordinate 58,872 of NW_019246495.1, read as the reverse complement.
TTCAATGACTAGAGTTCTTTTGTTAAATACTCTATAAGCTTTGCTAGTCGATGAATATCCTAGGAAAATACCGACATCAAATTTTGAGTCGAATTTCTCCAAATTATCTTTAGTGTTTAAAATGAAACATTTGCAACCAAAAACTTTGAAATAACTAATATTAGGAATTTTGTTTTTTCAAAGTTCATAAGGAGTTTTAGTTCTCTTTTGACTAACTAAAACTCTATTAACAATGTAGCAAGCGGTGTTTACCGCTTCGACCCAAAAATATTTTGGTAGATTGTTTTCATTTAGTATGGTTCTAGCCATCTCTTGTAATGTGCGATTCTTCCTCTCTACTACACCATTTTGTTGAGGTGTTCTAGGAGCCAAAAAATTATATTCATATCCATTTTCATTATAAAAATCATCAAAAATGACATTATAAAATTCTCCACCATGATCACTCCTAATCGAAATTATAGAATATCCTTTATCATTTTGGACTTTCTTAGAAGTTTTTTTAAAATATTTTAGTACTTCATCTTTTTGGCTAAAAAATATGACCGAAATGAATTTAGAAAAATCATCAACTATAACAAAAGCACAATGTTTTTCCCCTAAATTTGTGGCTCTAGATGGTCCAAAAAGATCCATATGGAGAAGTTGTAAAGGTTTTGTAGTTGGAGAATGCATTTTTGGTTTGAAAGAAAATTTTTACTTGTTTATCAAATTGACAAGTTTCACAAATTCTTTCTTTTTCAAATTTCAAGCTTGGCAAATCTTTAAGAAGACAATTTTTTGAAATTCTTGAGAGAAGGTCCATGCTAACATGTCCTAGTCTCCTATGTCAAATCCAAGTATCTTCTTTCAAACTTAGTAAACATTTTTCATCGTTTTTTTGTTCAATATTTATGATATAAACATCTCTATTTCGGCTTCCTACAAAAATCACCTCTTTGGATGTAGCATCCTTAATTAGGCATTTGGAAGAATCAAATTTAATGTTATAACCTTTGTCACACAATTGACTAATGCTTAGTAAATTATGTTTAAGGTTATCTACCAATAGTACATTTTTAATAGAAGGAGAATGATGGTTACCAATATTTCCGATAACAATTATTTTTCCTTTGGCATTATCTCTAAACGTCACATGAGTTCCATCTTTCTTCTTGAAATTACATAGTAATGATTTGTCTCCAGTCATGTGTTTTGAATATCCACTATCCAAGAACCATTTGCCCCGAATTTTGGTTGGTACCTACAAAAATAATTTCAATTTTTGATTTTTGGTACCCATACTAATTTGGGTCCTTGATAGTTAGTTTTTGTGGATTCTTGAATCCACTTATGCTTATTTTCAAAATATAGTCTCTTCTTAGCAAGACAATTATATGCAACATGTCCAATCTTATTACAAAAACTACATGTAGTCTTAGAAGTGATATTTTTTGAAGATTTAACAAATATATTCTCAAGAGATTTTTGTTTAAAGGATGGTTTGTAGCCCAATCCTCCTTTGTCGAAAACATATATTTGATCCCCAAGCATCAAGTCGAAATTTTTCTCTCCTTGGATAAACTTGTGAATAATTTTTGTCAAATCATCTACCTTTTCTTTAAGAAGATAATTTTCCTTGATTAAACAATCATATTTATTATTTTCGTTTTAAGTTTACAAAAGTTTCTTTATTTCATCTTTTAATAAAGAATTTTTCTTCTTGAGCATAGAATGACTTTTGGTAAGTTTTTCAAAATTTTCAAGCACTTCATCATAACAAGCCGATAATTTTTCAAATGAAAATTTTTCTATAGGACTTACCTCTTCCTCAACAGCCATGAAGCACATGTTGACAATTTTGTCTTTGCTACTATTTTCATTTTAATCATCATTGTCACTATCATCCCATGTAACTTGTAGTGCATTCTTTTTGAAATTTTTCTTCTTATTGAGACATTCGGTTCTATTGTGTCTGGGCTTGTCATAATCGTAGCAAATGATTTTCTTGTTCTTTTCTTCTCCCTTTTCTTCATTCTTTTGAAATTTTCGATGGTTTCGAAAAAAATTTTATTTCTTAATAAGAAGAACTAAATCAACCAATTCTTCATCACTTGAATTTTCATTGGACGCACCTTCATCAATTGCCGATTTGAGAGCAATTTGGCATTTTGAAAACTATTTGGATTCCTCTTTGCTTTTCCTTGTCTTTTCTTTGATTTTAGTATTGTTGATTTCATAGGTCATTAGTGTCCCATATAGTTCTTCCAATAGATATGCGTTGATATCCTTGGTGTTTTCTATCAACATTTTCAATGGGCTCTAATCTTCCGGTAATGACCTAAGAACTTTACTTACAAGTTCACCGTTAGTAAATTTACGATCAAAACCTTTGAGACCATTTACAATATCGGTAAAGCAAGTAATCATATCAATAATAAATTCATCTTGTTTCATGAAGAAATTTTCAAATTCCTTAACTAAGAGATTAATCTTTGTTTCTTTGACTTTGCTAGTGCCTACATGAGTGACTTCTAATGCATGCCAAATATCATATGCGGAGTTGCATGTACTAATGCGATTGAATTCATTTTTGTATAATGCACAATAAAGAAGATTCTTAGCTTTTTCATTTAAGGATAATTTTCTCTTATCTTCTTCATCATATTCTTCCCTACATTTGGGAATGACTTGGTCAGGTTGGCTATCTATCTTAATAGTCTTAGTAAGTTTATAAGGCCCATATTCAATCACTTTCCAAATGTTGTAATCTATGGATTGGATGTAAATCATCATTCTAGCCTTCCAATAATTGTAATGTGTTCCATCAAAGAAAGGAGGTTGGTTGGTAGAGTGATCTTCAAGAGATTGAAACATTTGGTTAGCCATTTACTCTAAATTGTGAAGTCTAAGAAAGTGAGTGCTTTGCTCTGATACCAATTGAAAGCCCAAGACTAGCTAACCAAAGAGGGGTGAATTGGTTATAGTAACTTTTTCGAAAAATAGTTTTAAGTATACAACTAATGCTCACTTAATGTAGCAATTAATCAAATATTCATAAATATGAAAAAGAACAAAGACTAAGATAAAATCACAAGTAATAAATAAAAACAAAGATAAGTAAAAGGGAAGAGAAGTCAAACGATACGATATGGAGATTCGATTCAATGCAATGATCTACGTCCCCCGTTACCAAGCTCTTCATCACGAGCAAGACTTTTTTTTCACTATATTGGCTAACCTATTGTGCAATCCAATCTTCTTACAATGCTTCCGGTGACTTACAACCAGGGAGTACCGTTCGTTTTACAATGTTAAAATTTTCGAGACTTCAACTCCACCCGCAAGTTTGAAAATAAAGAGTATACTAATAAAGACTTCTCTTGCAATGAATGATATATTTGAAGTTGAGTACAATGAGAGAAGATGGCTAACACTTAGTAGATAGCAATGATTGAGACTCAAGTGTTAGATAAGAAAAACTTTGAAAGTGATTTTCAAAGGTTGAATCAATCAAAAGTTTTTCTAATGTAGATGAGTTGAAAAAATAGATATGGAAAAATGATTAAGTAGATAGATTAGTAATATCTCACTTTATGCTCATAAAGGTCTATGTTTGAATACAAAATGATATGGTATTTATAGCAGTAAAACGGTCAAAAGTTCTGTCCTACCGGATATCCACTAGCTTACCGGATGGTCAAATAACCGTTTTTTGTTCAGAAATCAGAACGTTCAATTTTTTGACCCTTGGACAAACTTGCCATATCGGACGTCTGCTAGAGTTACCGAATGCGTCCTCTAGCCACCGGATGCATCCTCTAGGCTAGTTCGTGTCCGGTAGTTAAAAATTTTCCTTCTTTTAATATTTTTAAAAAATGTAGTCTCATGAAGGATGTTTCTAACACGTTTTACGAACTTTTTGACATTTCTTAAAGTATATAATAGGTTCATGTTTTAAGAAAAACTATTTATGCAAAAATCGTGCTACTTGTGCAAAGAAACATTTCTAAAGCTTCAAATGACGTATTTGCTAAATACTAAAGTGTTTTACCTTAACATTTGAAATCAAGGTGTCTAAATCTAATTTCTTCTTTGTTTTACTTGATGAAGTGCTCGTTGTTTTGATGTGTAGCTCGGCTTCTACTTTGTCCAATTTGTGAAAACTTCGAAAGCATCCTTTTGTCCACGCTTGTCATAACTTCTATAATCACTTAAATACAATTATTAAACATAATTTATTTGTTATAATCAAAACGAGAAGTCAATCATAGGTCAACATTTTATATATAATCACTTTTGGCCCTAGAATTTTATTTTAAATCTCATTGTAATTCATTTGTTGTTGTTCTTTTCTCTAAAAATGGTAAGCCATAAGGCACCACGTTTCCTATACTTTTTTTTTCATTTTTACAATTTTGTATTAAGAAGAAGCCATGGCTACTGCTGTTAGCAGCATCTACTACCTCACAAATACTGCTAGCGGTACAACTGCTATGGCTACTGGTTCTGCTGCAATGCAATAGCTGCTTTGGTTGCCACTCGGTGGCGACGATGTCGACAGCCTCTTTTCGGGTCAACGAAGAAGGATGTGAAGTTTGGTACATGATGATTTTTGTTAGAGTTTCAAAATTAGGTTAATTTTGAGTTTTGAGCTTTCCTTTGAAACTTGGGCCAATCTTGTTGGATGAGGGCCTTTTGGTTTTAAGGATTAAGACCAAAAATTAAATTTACCCAATTTCAGACATTGCATGGGATGGACTACAAGGAGATTGAAGAATTCGGTCGAAATGTGGCCAAATGTAACGCTTTTATCCATGTTATAATTTAAATTCTTAGGAAGTGCCATAAGCGATTATAATTCATTTAATTATTACTTTTATCGCTTTATGGATGATGAATGAATGTTTAATTATCACATATCATGTAGATTAAATAAACCACCCCCCAGTGCACTAAAATCATATGCATTGATATTGAATATCTTTTATCACTCTAAATTAATTAGAGGTGGTTGAAAAATATCTTATTTAATTATTTAGAGTCATTATAATTGTTTATATTTGGTGGATTAATTATTAAGTGAAAAACCATCGGTTCAAAATAATAAAGGGGGATTTGCAGGCATGTATAAACCTATGGCCTTCTCCGTCATCCAATCTATTATTAAAATACGTATGTTTAGTATCGAATTACATCGATCTCCCTATAGCAAGACTCCGTTATTTTAGATTAACTGAAATTTGATCTCATAATAGAATAATTTTAAAATGGAATAATGGGATGATTATCCTATAATGACATCTTATATATTTCAATTATTTTAAATTATTGGCAAAGGTTATTGTTGAACGTTTGTTCAAAATCAATGGAATGATAATGGGCTGATTATTGAACTTAATTATGGAATCAAAAGAAATTGAAAAGTAGAAACTTTGATTTTTGCCTATGCGTACGTATAGTCTTAATTTTTGCGTACGCGAGATGTATTTTGACCAAATTATAATCAAATTTGCTTCTACTATGCGTAAGCATAGTGTTAAAAATAGTTGTTGGCTAGTTTTTCAATTTGAAACTTGGTGAAAGTTTTGGATGAAAAAGTTGCCACTTTCCATCATATTTTGGCACATTTCGTGGTATATTAATTGAGGATTATAAATAGGCGATGAATGATCAATACAAATATATGAAAAAATATATTGAAAATCAAATTCATTCCATTAGTGAATATCAAAACCTCTCATATTCAAAATCCTTTTGTGTACTTGAAGTTTTGGTAGAAAACGCTAAGTGCTTAAGTGTTTCTCTATTACAAGGCTTGATTAATCTTTCAAACAATTTATCAAGAGTCTCTTTAAGCATCTGATTCGATCCTAGAGGGGGTAAATATCGTTTGAGGACAACGATTTTCATATTTTAGCCTTCATTGTGATTCCTGTGATTTCTTTATCATTTCTTCATTCTTGGTTCTTTGTTTCTTCTCTTCCCATTGTGAAAATATTCCCAACAAACTCAAACGATATTCTACAATGTAGAATGAAACAACTATGATGATGACCAAATTTATGAACCAAGATCTTGTTCGTTTGGACCGTTTTGGTGGGATGAATTTCACGATAAGGCAAGACAAGTTGAAGTTTCTTTTTACTGCATTGAAGATCTTCTACATTTTTTATTTGGATTTGGCACCACTTGCAAATCCAACAGATAAAGATACCTAAGCCATGAAAGCGAAAAGATTAAAGGTTTAAGAGGATAAACTCATTTGTTGACTCTCTATCCAATCGGCTGTATGATCTCTACACAAATACATCATCGGCAAGAGACATATGGAATGCTTTGGAGAACGCGTACAAAGCCAAAGAAGAAGGTACCAAGAAACTCCTCATATCAATGTATTTTGATTTTAAATTTCTTGATAATACGTATCTTTTTCCCCAAGTGCATAAATTGCAGGTTCTTATCAACAAGTTGAAAGCGTTCAAAACTAAAATCCCGGAATCCTTTCGAGTATGAGCAATTATTGTAAACTCTAGAGAACTTGGAAAGGATATCAGAAGAAAATCATGCATAGTTCCAAAGATTATTCTGTAGAAAAATTGCAGAAACATCTTTGAATTGAGGAAGAGTTAAGGGTAAAAGATAAGAATAATAATTCTTATAAAGGTACTTCAAAGGCTAATACTTTGGAAAAGACCAAACCTTCACACAAATCCAATTAAAGAGAGCCTTCTAAAAACTTTAACAATGTTAGAAGAGGTCCAAGGGAGGTTGTTTTTCTATGTGGGAAACCCGGACATTATGCAAAAGAATGTCGACATCGAAAACAAACTACTCAAAAGGAAAAGTGAATTCCATCAAAGAAGATAACATTGTAGCCACCATAAGTGAGATCAATGCTATCAAGGAACAGATTCCCGATTGGTGGTATGATACATATGCAACTATACATGTGTCATATGATAAGTCTTTATTCAAGACATATAATGAAGTGGATGGAGACCAAGAGATTCAAATGGAAAACGAAGGCCGCTCCAAGGTGTTTGGAAAAGGAAATATAGAGATTATCTTCACTTCTGGCGAAAATGTTACTCTAACACGTGTATTACATGTTCCTGATATGAATATGAATTTAGTATGTGGAAATCTCTTAGGAAAATCAGGCATAAAAAGTGTTTGAGTCCGGTAAACTTGTATTAACCCTAAATGGGAAATTTGTTGGAAAATGCTATTTAGTGAAGGAATGGTCAAACTTTTGTACAGTTGACAAGTTAATTAATAATAAAGTGGATTCTATTGATATTGTTGATTCTTTAAATTTATGGCATGCTAGAATAGACCACAAAGGTAAGAGTACTATGAAAAGAATGATGAAATGTGGCTTAATATCATATAATGAATATGATATATTTAAATGTAAACCTTGTATATAATCTAAAATGAATAAGAAACATTTTCAAAGTATAAATAGGACTTCAAGTATTTTGGAATTAATTTACAGTGATATATGTGAATTAAATGACACGTTAACTGGAGATGAAAATATTTATTTTATTACCTTTATAGATGATCACTCTAGATACACTTATGTTTATTTAATGAAACATAATCATGAAGCTTTGATATGTTTAAGGTATATAAAAATAAAGTTGAAATCACTTAAATAAGAAAATAAAATCTCTAAGAAGTGATAGATGAGGTGAATATTTTTCTAGTGATTTTAATTTATTTTGTGAACAACAAGGTATAGTACATCAATGTTCTACACCTAGGACACTCGAACAAAATGATTTGACTGGAAAAAAATAGAAATCTTTTTAAAATGATTAATGCTATATTAACTTATGCTAAGTTGTATTTAATTTATGGGGTGAAACATTAGTGAGTGCATGTAGAATATTAAATAAAATTCCTTCCAAATTAACAAATGTTTCTCCTTATAAATTGTGAAGAAGAAGAAAACCTAACATTGGATATTTCAAAGTGTGGGAGCATTTTGCATATTGTGAGAACAAGACCAAGTTAGGTCCAAGAGGCATCAAATGCGCCTTTGGTGATTATGCTAATAATAGAAAATCATATATATTATTAAATTTGGAGATCAATGTGATAATTGAATCAAGTAATGTTGAGTTCTACGAGAATTCTCTATCTTTGGATAATGAATTAAGGGAAAGTCGTAAAAAAAAAATATGAATCTCTAATGGAAAACAAGATGAAACATCATGGAGGCAGAATATGTAGCGGCTTGCGAAGCTGCTAAAGAAGCTGTAAGGTTCAAGAAGTTTTTTTAGACCTTGACGTGGTACCTTTGGCAATGGGACTCCTAAAGCTTTATTGCGATAATAGTGAAGTGGTTGCCAATGCTAAAGAACCAATGAGTTATTAGCGTGGCAAGCACATCGAGAGGAAATATCACCATGTTAGAGAAATTGTTCATCAAGGAGACATGACGGTTCGCAAGATTGTATCAACAAATAATCTTGTGGATCCATTCACCAAGACCTTGTCAGCTAAGGCTTTTGATGGGCATCTTGAGGGGATTTATTATTCTTATTAAGAGTTGTCTAGATTTGGGAATAAGAACAGTAATGTACTTTTGATGCACATCGAACGAGACCGTATAGATTTCTCATTTGTGTTCGCTCAAAATGAGACTTTACTCGATTATCAAACAAGTTACCTAAATCCTGAGTGAGTAATGTTCCTTTCATTGCTAGTTCAAGTTCTTTGAGATACAAATGAGTGAAGTCTTAATTAGAAGATTGATCTCGGTGCTTTGGAAATTAGTCCGAAACAATTAGAGATCATATACTTGCAATAGTGAAATCCATTAATCATTGAGATAAGACGATCGTCACTCCAAGGTACTTTCCATAAGCAAATTGAACCTGAGCTCAGTAGTCTAATGATAAGATCGTTGGACTTTATATTGTGATTTGATCACGACGAATTTGCCATATGAAAATGGAACTTAGAGAAAAATACATGTTGAAGGGCAAAACGGTCATTTTGCCAAATTCGACATATTGATGGTCAAATCGGGGTTGACTTGTGATGATACTATTATTGGATCATAATTTTCTTTTATAACTATCACTCGATTCGAGAGTGCAATCTCGCTTTTTTGGTAGAATGAGCAGGATTAATAGATGTTCTTAATTGGTCAAAAGTTGATCCAATTAGAAACATTTATTAGAGCTTGAGTCATGTGCCTCCGGTTAGGTTCCTCTCTTGGCTCCAATAAAGATGTGTGTGACTTGATTGGTCGACTGCAATAAATTTCAAGGAAATTTGTGCAATTTTCGAACTCTAATTGAGTATTATAAATATGTCCTTTTTGAGCACATTTTCATATACTTTAGGGTTAGCTACATTTCATTTTTCCCATAAGAGGGAGGCATCCAAAGGAGAACAAGAGAGAAGATCTAAGGGGAAGAGGCATTTAGCTAGACCATTAAAAGCTCCTTCAAGATTATCATCTTCCCTTTTATGTTGAGAATTTAAAACATCAAATGATTTCAAGGTGATCTGACATCCTTATTCATATGGGTTTAATCTTCAAAGGAACATTAATTTCCTATTGTGATGATTAAATCCAATAACCATCAAATTCAAGATTTCAACTCTTCATTTCTTTAAGAATACATTCAAGATGCGGGTTTCTTCTATTATATTGCATCTTTTCATTATATCCCTCATTTTGTAATGAATTTCATCTCTATCTCCTTGTTCTATTTCAATTTTGTAATGGGCTAAATGTTTAATATTGGAATTTATGATTTAACATATGTTTCATTAATATCAGTATGTTTAAAATTTAATGTCAAAATTGCCATTGTTATTGCACATTTTTTGTTATTGTGTTTACATTTCCATCATTTGGCGAATGGATGATTGGGTTAGGTGGTATGGGCAATTATTGAGATTGTTATGCTTTTTAGACCAAAATAATTAATGCCCTAGGTTGTTTTAGGAGATAGAGATATATATCTAGCCTAAATGACCTATTAAGTTATTTTCACTGGATTTAATGCAGTTGGTTGTGTTTTTATCAACATAAAAATATAGTGGATAAAACTAATCAACTAGAGTTATTTTCACTTGAGAGAGGTAATTAACTAAAATTGGAAAATCAGATTTAATATTGTAACTAGGAGATTTAAATTTTCAGTTTATTGAGATATTAATGAAACGACAGTTAAGCGATATCGTAAATCCTAACTCATTTAAAATCTAAAATCTTATCAATTTCACAGTTGTTAGTTTTAATTAAAGTTTAAAATTGTTTTATTTTCATTGCTAACTTCAAAAATTTTAATTGTGTGCATTTTTATCGTTAATTTGAATCACATATCATATAATGAGAATAAACACTCTTCGAGGGATCGACTCGGACTCACATCCACTTTATTACCTGAACACACTCTTGCACTTGCAGCATATAATTTTAGTGAACAAGTTTTTCAACAGAGAGAGAGAGAGAGAGAGAGAGAGAGAGAGAATGAACAATGTGATTTAACTTTTCCCTAACATGCATCCACTTAAGTAGATACGTTTATAAAATCTTAAAAAAAGCGCTCTGATACAAAGGATCCCAACAAGAATATATTCTTAAATAGATAAACAGATTTTTAATGAAGAAAAAGTGAATAAGGAGCATTATCAACCTGTATAAAACGCCTCCCGGCCAGTCATTTGTATAGTATAAAGAAGTTTTCCAACTCTAAATCGCTTCGGGTTAGCGTGACTTTCAGGCATCAGAAATACATCGGCTTTGTAAAGAAAGATGGGAGCTAATATTTCGACTGAGTATGAAGCCAATGGATCAACAATGAACAAGGACCTTGTTGTTACATGCAATGGATCATCAGCAAAAAATGGTCGGAATATTGTATCAAATGGATCATCATCAGCAAGCAAGGGTCGGGTTCTTGCATTCCATTCCTCCTCGAAATGGAAGATCCATTTTGAAGCCTCAAAATTGACTTCAAATCTGGTAATATTACGACTAACCTTTTAGATGAAGTAGTCTAATATGGTATCAGAGAGTAAGCACATATCTCCCATTTATGAAAATTGTTCGTGTTAACTAAATAAGTTTGTCACTGTCTAACCTAGATAACGACTTAAGCTTTTAGATGAACTGGTCTAATATGGTATCAAAGTAAGCAAAAATCTCCCATTATTGAAAATTGTTTCGTGTTAACTAAATAAATGTGTCCACTCTCTAAACTATATAATAGCTTAAGCTTTTAGACGAATCTGCATGCAGGAAATACTTCTCGACTTGATTATGACTAGCTGATAATATTAAATAATGGTTTTTACTTTCTTATTTCAGATGGTCGTTGACTTCAAAGCTTCTTGGTGTGGACCTTCCCGATCCATGGAACCTGCCATGAATGAATTTTCTGCTAAATATACAGATGTTCATTTCATTAAAATTGATGTTGATGAGTTGGAAGTATGATCATTTTCATTTTCACTTTGAACTTTAAAATTTTTCCCATTGGATTTCAGTTAACGTTTGTTTTTTAACTGTATAAAAATTGGAAACAGGATGTGGCTAAGGACTTTGGAATTCAGATTATGCCCACTTTCATACTGATAAAGAAAGGAGAAGAAGTTGATAAGCTTGTTGGAGCCAACAAAGAAGAACTTAGGAAGAAGATTGAGAAATACAGGGCTCAATAGAACCCCCATCCTACCCTACCCCAAAGTCTTGTCAAGTGGTTTTCCTACAATTCCCTTTGGTTTTAGTTTCATATATTAGCCGGGTGTGTTATCCGAAAATAAAGATGCATGAATAATGTTAATTTTTATGTAACACAATGTAATGATTTATAAATAATATTAGCACTTTTTTATTATAAAAGTGCAGTTTAAGAGCAGAATTCATTTCCTGATGGGCATCGTTGTGGAAGGACATCTTGGAAGGGTTATTTCCAAGTAGAAAAATAGTTCTATGGAATCATTAAACTATGGCGGTTGAAGGCATGTGTTATGGACTGATCTAAATTATTGAAAGTAAATTTGTAACTTAGAATTCGACAACTTATTAATCTTGCTTGTTACAAAATTTATGAATCTAAGCATCACTGAGAAAAAATCTACAGTTATGAGAAATGAGATATATCGACAAAACATGACAAAAATGAATTACGTCATTTAAAAACTTTTAAATTTAAAGTAGTTGCTTTTATTTGTCTGGAAAAGTAACCTCTTTCACTATTTCTCAAAGCGCTTTGAAGGATTCCTAGGTTAATCTTCAGTATTTCTCTGACAAGGCAACTATGCTTTGAACATGAACAAAATTTGAGTAATAAAATTGACACGTGCGCCAATTTCATATTAAATTTTATGAATGTACTTTCGGTCAAAAGAGGCAAACATTTGATGGAATAATGTCAAGGAAAAAAAGTAAATATGCTTCTAGTAGAATCTTAATATCTATTGAAAATTTGGAGATGAACAAACAATGAGAATAATTTCAAGAGAACATTCAAACTTTCGGTTATTTTACTTCACTTGACTTATTGAAAATGAGTAATATCACAAGCCTTTTATAGTAATGAATAATACCAAAGGATTTCACTAATTCGGCGTATGAACAACAACCATGCTACTTGTACAAGCTTAGTCATTGTACCTTTTTTAAGACAACACATGGTAACATCTAATCGGAAGTTGCCAAAAAAAAAAAAAAAAAGACACCCATGCAGGTACTGCTAGTGCAACACCACTAACAGATTTGTAAACAAATCCCCTCTATGGATAATACCTAAGGACATAGAATTAACTTATCTAAATAAAATTTATATTTCAAACAAAGCGAATGGTAAAGATTCGGAAACCGAAAATCTGAGATTTACTTGGAGAATCATAATTTTTGGCACAATAGGAATCAATATCACTCTTAATATTATCATCAGCAACATTTGTATCATTTGAGGCCTTTTGAAACTCTTGACTCCTATTTGCTTTGAGATACTTTGCCAATTTCTTCTAATGTTTCTATTCTTTTGTTGTAGTGTCACCACGCCTCTCCTAACAATGTGGTTGAAACATTATTCACTTTCGAAGTAAATTTTTTGACTAATAGCATAGTCACCAAGTCTTATATGACTTAGGCAAGGAAAACAACAAAATAATCACCTTATCTTCATCCTCAATCTTAATATCAATGTAAAACTACTCCATCACACTTATAAAATCTATTCAAAACCATGATTTATCCCCCCGTTTGAAATACTACATATTTGTTAGAGATTTAAACATATACAAATATTTTAATATTTTCCTTAACATAGAAGAACATTTCTCATCCAAAATACCATAAATTAAATCCAAAGAACAAGCTAATCTGATGGTACAATTTTTCAGTTTTTCCACTAAACTTAACTTTTTTCTTTTTCAAAAGTTTGTTTCTGAAACCAAACCAAATCGATACCACATGGTTTCGGTTTCGATTTCCAATACTACAAATGAAACCAAATGGTTCCATTATCAAATAACTATCGATTTTCGGTTTGGTTTCAGTTTTTGTTGAATCGGGCCTGAACCAAAACCATACCCAAGCCTAGTTACATCTCTTCCCCCCCCCCCCCCAACTGGATTAGTGTACTCATAATTACATCATTGATCCCTTAATTTAATCTATGTTGTAATGTGATCCAAATTCTAATATGCATTGGAGTCTTAGTTGAAATGGTCTTGAAAAGATCAAATTTATGGATCGGGAGAAAAGTGGTCGTATTTTCGCTAGCCTGCATTAGCTGGCCGCTAGAGCGGCACCAACATATTTTGAATAGAGACTCTTCGCCTGCCTGTTACCATTGTCGTTCAAGCAGCAGTGTTATTCAGCCCAGCCCATTTTTCACGTTTTAACGCGTTTTAGACTTTTATCTATCTTCAACTTGGTTTCTAAGGTTATATATATATAAGCCTTGATTTATATTGTTCCTATAATATTCATACAACATTATGAGAGTTTTAGATCTTAGTTGAGAGCATTGAAATCTTATTATAAACACAATTACTATTGATTATAGTGGATTTCTCCTCTCTTGCAGCCACAGATAAAGCATGGTCAGAAAGGTAAAATCTCAACTTAGTAAAGAGTTTGGGATGAAGAATTTGGATGCAATAAAGAAAATTGTTGGTATGAAAATATTAAGGGATAGTTAGGCTGGAAGATTATATTTAAGTCAGAAGTGATTCATTGAGAATGTGTTTCAAAGGTTCAATTTATTGAATGCTAAGGCTTTTAGTACTCCCTCAACTGCCTACTTCAAATTATAGTCTAGATGGTATCCTCAACCAGACATTGATTATATGTCTCGGGTACCTTATTCCAATGTAGTTGGTGTCAGAGAATGAAAGACTTAGTTGTTTTCATATATATGTTTACAGCCGGGTGTTATATATTTATATGTAGGAGAAGAGGTCATATTCTATTATATACAAATCTTATTCCTACAATCAAGTTACTGTGTAAAGAGAAAAAAAAACTTTCTATCCCATTTCCTATAATTCTTCAATCTTTCCTCAATTCACGCCGACACTCCCCCTCAAGTTGATGCATATGGATCCATTATGCGCAACTTGACCAGCGTGCTGTAGAAATCTTTGTTTGACACAACTTTGGTAAGTATATCTGCTAGTTGGTCCTCGGACTTGACAAATGGAAACCGAATTGTCTTAGTCTCTAAGTTATGTTTGATGAAATGCCGATCTACCTCTACATGCTTCATTCGATCATGCTAAATTGGGTTGTTCGAAATATCTATGGCGGCTTTATTGTCACAAAAGAAGTTCATTTCGATTTTGGGAGCAAAACCAATCTCAGCTAGCAATCTTTTCAACCAAAGAATCTCACACAAACCCTTGGCCATCCCACGAAATTCTGCTTCTACACTGGAGAGTGCCACTACTTTTTGTTTCTTAATTCTCCATGTAACAAGATTTCCACCAACAAATGTGAAATACCCTGAAGTCGACTTACGGTCCGTGATGTTCCCGGCCCAATCTGCATCTGTATAACCATCAACTCCCAGATGGCCATTCTTAGAAAACATGAGTCCTTTCCCTAGAGAGGACTTTAAGTACTTTAGTATTCGAGTTACAGCCTCCATGTGTTCTTCACTTGGACAATGCATAAATGGACTCACTACACTCACGGCATATGCAATATCTGGACGGGTATGAGAGAGATAAATTAATTTTCCAACTAATCGTTGGTATCTTCCCTTATCAGTTGGTTTCTGATCCAGATATATTTCGAGCTTGTGATTCTGTACAATTGGGGTCTCCACTGGTTTGCACTCCAATAGTCCAACCTCAGATAATAAATCTAGAATATATTTTCTTTGGCATAGAAAGATGCCTTGGTTTGATCTGGCAACCTCTATTCCCAGAAAATACTTGAGTCCACCTAGATTTTTCATTTCAGATTCACTATCCAACCGCCTTTGAAGTCTTGATATTTCTTCAATATCATCTCCTGTGATGATCATATCGTCAACATAGACAATTAGAGCTGTTATCTTGCCCTATCGATTTTTGAGAAATAGAGTATGATCTGTGTTGCTTTGTCGAAAACCATACTTCTTCATTGCCAAGCTAAATCTCCCAAATCATGCTCGCGACGATTGCTTTAATCCATATAAGGCTCGCTGTAATTTGCACACCTCATTAGTTCCGGTGATCAGTGAGTATCCTGGTGGGATGTCCATATAAACCTCTTCTTCGAGATTGTCGTGAAGAAAGGCATTTTCACATCAAGCTGGTGGAGTGGCCAATCTAGGTTTCCTGCAATTGATAACAATACTCTAATAGTATTTAGCTTAGCTATCGGTGAGAAAGTTTCTTGATAGTCTACACCATATGTTTGAGTATACCCTTTTGCCACAGGTCTTGCCTTATATCTTTCTATAGATCTGTCAGCTTTGTGTTTGATAGAAAACACCCATTTGCAACCAGCTGTTTTCTTTCCTTTTGGTAATGGCACTAGCTCCATGTCTTGTTTTTCATTAATGCTTCCATCTCATCTTTGATTGCTTGAGTCCACTTCGGATCTTCCAAGGCTTCCTCCACCCTTGTTGGAACATGACAAATAGAAATGTTATGTACAAAGTTCTTGAGGGGTTCAGTCAATCCCTTTGTGGAGACATAATTGGCAATGGGATATCTTGATCTTCTTTCCTCAATATCTGGTGAATAGCGGCTTGGAGGCTTGCCACGATTGTGCCTGTAAGGTAATATATAACCACTAGGAGATTCTGTAATATTTGTGTTGTAAGAGTTTACCTCAGGATCATTCTCAGGAGTTGGGTCTTCGGGTACCATAAAGGGGGAAAAGATTGCAGCTTCGTGATCAGCTTCATGGTGTTCAAGAGTCGAAGGAGTCTGATAAGCTTCACAGTGTTCAAGAGGAGGAGTAGCTGGAGGCACATCTTCTGATTGCATTGGTTCGACATGTTCTTCAGATAAGCCCAACCAATCCAATTTCATCCAATTCGGTTCTTCCTGTCTAGTCTCCCCCTGAAGATGAGAATTGGGTAAAAAAAAAAGGTTTCGCTTTCCATAAAAGTGACATCCATGGTAATATAGGTGCGATTAGAAGAGGGATCGTAGCATCTATAGCCTTTTTGATGAACTGCATACCCCAAAAATAAGCACTTGCGGGCACAAGGATCAAGCTGAGTCCGTTGATTCTTATGGAGATGGACATAAGCTACACACCCAAACACATGAGGTGGAAGCATCAATACTGTTGGTACAGTGGTATATATAGAGATGGCATGTAATGGTGTTTGGATACCCAACACCTTAGAGGGCATTCGATTTATAAGATATACTGCAGTGGTAACCGCATCCGCCCAGTACCTATTAGGAGCATGAGCACCAATCAAGAGAGCACGGGCAGTTTCAAGGACATGTTTATTTTTTCGCTCAGCCACGCCATTTTGTTGAGGAGTCTGGGGGCATAAAGTCTCATGAATGATGCCATGTTACTAAAAATAATCATAGAATTTGTGATTGATATATTCACCACCATTGTCCGATCGAAGAATCTGAATCTTAGATGAAAATTGTGTTTGCACCATAATATGAAATGCCTTAAACATACCAAATACTTCATCCTTATGTTTTAGCAAATAAAGCTAAGTCATGCGGGTACAATCATCAACATATAACGCGAACCATTTGTACCCAGATACAGTAGTAACTGGGGAAGGTCCCCACACATCGGAATGGATTAATACAAAAATAGTACTCTTTTTATTCAAGCTCAAGGGATAGGACACCCTATGACTTTTTGCTAATATGCAAGTTTTACATTGAAAATTAAAATGTGTCAACTGAGTAAATAAATGTGGGAACAAATGTTTCATGTATATGAAGGATGGATGTCCTAATCGGCGATGCCAAAGCTAGATTTCCTTTTCTTTGATTCCACGAGAATGCTGCGTTTAATGTGCTCGACCCACACTAAAATCATCCATATAATAAAGTCCCCCTCTCTTAGTACCACGCCCAATGATCTCCTTGCTGAGAATATCCTGGAGAAGGCAAAAATCAGGGTACATTAGCACCATATAGTTAAGATCAGATGTTACTTGACTCATAGAGAGGAGCTTATGAGATGATGGAACAAGTAGTGTATTATGCAACTGTAAAGTAGGAGATAAAGTCACAGTTCCAGCACCAGTAACAGGAGAGAGATCACCGTTAGCATTGACAATATTTGTTCGTCTCGGTAATGAAGTGTGCGTGAAATCCTTACCGGAGAACGTCATATGGTCAGTGGTGTCGGAGTCCAGCAGCCACGCACCATGATTAGTATCATTAGATTAACTGTAACAGATACAACCATAGTTACCTGAGTTCAGGACCGGTGGAGCCTGTGATGTCAAGGATAAATGAGGCTCTGCAGTGACCACAGCTGCCTTACTGGGATGTTCATCTTTATTTTCCATGTCAAGATGTTTCTTAGCTTGGAGTTCCTTCCACCAATCTGGATACCCGTTCAATTTAAAGCAATTTTCACGAGTATGCCTTTGATTGCTACAATAGGTGCATTTTGAGCCCTCTGATGATGTACGAGATTTCTATTTCCCATTATGCAAGGTAGTAGGTTGGTCAGAAGGACCCAATCTAAGTCCTTTGGAGGCAAGAACAGCACTAGGAACAAAATCTTCACTACCAAAAATCATAACAGCCTGGCGAATTACTTCACAAGGACTTAAGCATAAGCTTGCTCCACGGTGGCGAATGGGCGAAGCTGCAACACATCACTTCGAATTTTATCCAGTCGGTCGTCAAGGCCATCCAAGAAAGTATAGACCCGATCTTCTTGAAGAATAGCATTATACTTCTTAATATCACTTGCACACTCCATAGGATTAGGATGTCGAAAATCTATCTCACGCCATAACCCTTGGAGATCATTGTAGTATTTCTCAAGAGATCATCCAGCTTGTTTAAGTTTTGTCACACGACGTTTCAAATCATAAACCTGAGATGTGTCACTTCCATCAAAGTAAGTGGTAGCAATGGAGTCCCACACCAATTTGGCCGTAGGAAACCATATAAAATTCCCTATTAATGAGGAATCCATGGAGTTAATTAGCCAACCTTTGACAATAGCGTTGTCTGTGCGCCATTTGCGAAAGGATGGATCCGTTGAGGGTGGTTGTGGAATGTCTCCATTGATATATCCCGACTTGTGTTTGTCGGAGATATACATCTCGACAACTTAGGACCACAGGGCAAAGTTGGTACCATCCAACTTGATGCCAATCGGAGCAGCGGAAGGTTCGGTGGTTAAGGCAGGTGTTTGGATCTTAGTAAAGGCTTCAGTCATTTTTGCTGTGAATTCGATGAAGATAGAATCAGACTGAGATGCACCAGTTTGTTGTTCTGCATTAGAGTCTGACATAATTGGAGAGGTAAGAAAAAAATGAATTTATGGTTTTATGGTATGATAATGCCTAGGATGTTGCTCTGATACCATGTCAGAGAATGAAAAACTCAGTTGTTTTTATATATATGTTTATAGCCGGGTGTTACATATTTATATGTAGGAGAAGAGGTCCTATTCTAGTATATACAAATCTTATTCCTACAATCAAGTTACTGTGTAAAGAGAAAAAAACTTTCTATCCCATTTCCTATAATTCTTCAATCTTTCCTCAATTCATGCCGACAGTTGGTTCGCTAATGTATTCTATGATTTGTATAAGTCCAAATTTGGCACATGTAGTCAGTACAGTTAGTAGGTAAATGGAAAATCCTAATAAGGAACATTGGAAAGCAGTGCAATGGATATTCAGATACTTGAAGGGCTCAACTGATGCTTGCTTGCATTTTGGTAGAAATTCAATTGGAGTCATTGGGTATGTGGATTCAAATTATATAGAGGATCTAGATAAAAGGAGATCACTTAGAGGGTATGTGTTTATCCTTGGAAGCTATGCTATCAACTAGAAAGCTACTTTATTGTAATTCCAGTAATTTCTTTATCATTTCCTCATTCTTGGTTCTTTGTTTCTTCTCTTCCCATTGTGAAAATATTCCTCAACAAACTCAAATGATATTCTACAATGGAGAATGAAACTACTATGGACGATCAAATTGATGAACCAAGACCTTGTTCCTTTGGACCATTTTGATGGGATGAATTTCACAATATGGCAAGACAAGTTGAAGTTTCTTCTAACTGCATTGAAGATCTTCTACATTCTTGATTCAGATTTAGCACCACTTGCAGATCCAACGAATAAAGATATTGAAGCCATGAAAGCGAAAAGATTAATGGGTCAAGAGGATAAACTCATTTGCTGATGCTCTATCCGACCGACTATACGATCTCTATACAAATACCTCATCGGCAAGAGACATATGAATGCTTTGGAGAAGTCGAAGAAGAAGAAGAAGGTACCAAGAAATTCATCATATCAAGGTACTTTGATTTTAAATTTCTTGATAATATTCATCTTCTTCCCCAAGTGCATGAATTGTAGGTTCTTGTCAATAAGTTGAAGGCGGTCAAAATTGAAATCCCGAAATCCTTCCTAGTATGAGCAATTATTGTAAACTCTAGAGAACTTGGAAAGGCTATCAGAAGAAAATCATGCATAGTTCCAAAAATTATTCTCTGGAACAATTGCAGAAACATCTTCGAATTGAGAAAGAGTCAAGGGCAAGAGATAAGAATAATTCTTCTTATAAAGGCACTTCAAAGGTTGATGCCATGGAAAAGACAAAACCTTGACACAAATCCAATTAGAGAGAGCCTTCTAAAAACTTTAACAATGTTAAGAAGAAGTCCAAGGGAGGTTTTTTTGTTAGTGGGAAACCCAGACATTATGCAAAAGAATATCGACATCGAAAACAAAACTACTCAAAAGGAAAAGTGAACTCCATCAAAAAAGATAACATTGTAGCCACCATAAATGAGATCAATGCTATCAAGAAAAAGATTCCCCATATGTGGTATGATACATGTGCAATTGTACATGTGTCATATGATAAGTCCTTATTCATGATATATAATGAAGTGGATGGAGATCAAAATATTCAAATCGGTAACAAAGGCTACTCCAAGGTGCTTGAAAAAGGAAATGTAGAAATTATCTTCACTTCTGGCAAAAATGTTACTCTAACACGTGTTACATATTCCTTATATGAATAGGAATTTAGTAAGTGGAAATCTCTCAAGAAAATCAAGCATAAAAAGTGTTTATGAGTCGGTAAACTTGTATTATTCTTAAATGGGATATTTGTTGGAAAACGCTATTTTAGTGAAGAAATGGTCAAACTTTTGTACAGTTGACAAGTTAATTATTAATAAAGTGGATTCCGTGATATTGTTGATTCTTTAAATTTATGGAATGCTAGAATAGGCCACAAAGGTAAGAGTACTATAAAAAGAATGATGAAATGTGACTTAATATCATATAATGAATATGATACATTTAAATGTAAACCTTGTGTAAAATCTAAAATGATTAAGAAACCTTATCAAAGTGTAAATAGGAATTCAAGTACTTTGGAATTAATTCATAGTGATATATGTGAATTAAATGACATGTTAACTAGATATGGAAATATATATTTTATTTTCTTTATAGATGATCACTCTAGATATACTTATGTTTATTTAATGAAACATAATCATGAAGCTTTGATATGTTTAAGGCATATAAAAATAAAGTTGAAAATCACTTAAATAAGAAAATAAAATCTCTACGAAGTGATAGAGAAGACGAATATTTTTCTAGTTATTTTGATTTATTTTGTTAACAAGGCATAATACAACAATGTTCTACACCTAAGACACTTGAACAAAATGGTTTGACTGAAAAAAATAGAAATCTTTTTGCAATGATTAATGCTATATTAACTTATGCGAAGTTGATATTTAATTTATGGAGTGAAACATTATTGAGTGCATGCAGAATATTAAATAAAATTCCTTCTAAACTAACAAATGTTTCTCCTTATAAATTGTAAAGAAGAAGAAAACCTAACATTGGATACTTCAAAGTGTGGGTGTGTTTTTGATATTGTAAGAACACAAACCCGAATAGGACCAAGTTAGGTCTAAGAGGTATCAAATGTGCCTTTGCTGGTTATGCTAATAATAGCAAATCATATATATTATTAAATTTGGAGATCAATGTGATAATTTAATCAAGTAATGTCAAGTTCTTCAAGAATTCTCTATCTTTGGATAATGAATTAAGGGAACGTCGTAATGAAATTTGAATCTCTAATGGAAAACAAGATGAAACGTCATGGAGGCAGAATATGTAGCGACTTGCGAAGCTGCTAAAGAAGTTGTATGGTTCAAGAAGTTTTTTTAGACCTTGACGTGGTACCTTTAGCAATGGGACCCCTGAAGCTTTATTTGCGATAATAGTAGAGCGGTTTCCGATGCTAAAGAACCAACGAGTTATTAGCGCGGCAAGCACATCGAGTCGAAATATCACCTTGTTAGAGAAATTGTTCATCAAGAAGACATGACGGGTAGTAAGATTGTATTAGCAGATAATCTTGTGGATCCATTCACCAAGACCTTGTTAGCTAAGGCTTTTGATGGCATCTTGAGGCGATGGGTATTCTTAATACGTCACATATACTTTTAAAAAAGGGCAAATGGGAGATTGATAGTTTGATGCCCTTTCTTCGAGTAGTATTTTGTAAAACGACATTATGAATTAACGTTCGTTATTCGTGTGTTACAATTTGAAACGATTATCTAAGGTTCATTGATCATATAGAATGTCAAAAATTGTATACTCGATGGTTCAAGTATAATAAGACATAATTCGTGATGTAATAAAAAATATGTCGTTCACAATTAGTATATAAAGTTGGACGTTTTATGCCAATAAGATTGCATTGTTCTCATTAAGATTTCTCTAAATTTTGGAATAAGAACAATAATGTGTTTTAATGCACATTGACCGGGACCACGTAGATGACTCATTTGTAACCGCTTGAAATGAGACTCCGCTCAATTATCAAACAAATCACCTAAATCTTGAGCGAGTAATGTACGTTTGGTTGCTTGAACTTTCTAGTTCAAGTTCTTTGAAGTAACAATGAGTAAAATATTAATTAAAAGATAGATCTCGGTGCTTTGAAAATCCAGCCGAAACAATTAGAAATCATATACTTGCGATAGTGGAATCCACTAATCATTGAGATGAGACGATCGTCACTCCAAGGTATTTTCCATAGGAAAATTGAACCTGAGCTCAGTAGTCCGATAACAAGATTGTTGGACTTTATATTGTGATTTGATCACGATGAATTTGCCATATGAAAATGAAAGTTGGAGGGAAATACAGTTGAAGGGCAAAACGGTCATTTTGCCAATTTCAACATATTGATGGTCAAATGAGGGTTGACTTGTGGAACGATAATCAGATGATATTGTTATTAGATCATAATTTACTTTTATAACTATCATTCGACTCGAGAGTGCAATCTCACCTTTTTGGTAGAACGAGCGGGATTAATAGATTTTCTCAATTGGTCAAAAGTTGACCCAATTAGAAACATCTATTGGAGTTTGAGTCATGTGTGTCCGGTTAGGTCTCCCTCTTGGCTCCAATAAAGGTGTGTGACTTGATCGGTCAACTACAATAAAGTTCAAGAAAATCTATGCAATTTTCAAACTCTAATTGAGTATTATAAATATATTATTTTGAGCACATTTTCATACGCTTTAAGGGTTAGTTACATTTCATCTTTCCCATAAGAGGGAGGCATCTAAAGGAGAACAAGGGAGAAGATCTAAAAGAGAAAACATTTGGTTAAGCCATTACAAGCTCCTTCAAGATATCTTCCCTTTTATGTTGAGAATTTAAAACATCAAATGATCTCAAGGTGATCTAACATCCTTATTTATATGGGTTTAATCTTCAAAAGAAAATTAATTTCCTATTGTAATGATTAAATCCAATAATCATCAAATTCAAGATTTCAACTCTTCATTTATTTAAGAATACATTCAAGGGACGGGTTTATTCTATTATCTTGTATCTTTTCATTATATCCCTCATTTTGTAATGAATTTCATCTCTATTGCCTTGTTCTATTTCTATTCTGTGATGGGCTAAATGTTTAATATTGGGATTTATGATTTAAACTGTGTTTCATTAATATCAATATGTTTACAATTTAATGTCAAAATTGCCATTGTTATTGCACATTTTTTTTTAGTGTTTACATTTTCATCATTTGGCTAATGGATGATTGGGTTAGGTAGTTCGTACAATTATCGAGATTGTTATGCTTTCTAGACCAAAATAATTAATGCTCTGGGTTGTTTTAGGATATAGAGATATCCTCCTAACCCTAAATGACCTATTAAGTTATTTTCATTGGATTTAATGTAGTTGGCTGCGTTTTTATCAACATAGAGATATAGTAGGCAAAACTAATCAACTAGAGTTATTTTCGCTCGAAAGAGGTAATTAACTAAAATTGGAAAATCGGATCTAATGTAACTAGGTGATTTACATTTTTGGTTTATTGAGATATTAATGAAACGAAAGTTAAGCGATATCGTAAATCCCAACTCATTTAAGATCTAAAATCTTATCAATTTCACAATTGTGAGTTTAATTAAAGGGTAAAATTGTTTTATTTTCATTGCTAACTTCAAAAATTTTAATTGTGTATATTTTTATCGTTAATTTGAATCAACTATCATATAATGAGAATAAACACTCTTCGAGGGATTGACTCGAACTCACATTCACTTTATTACCTGAACACACTCATGCACCATATAATTTTAGTGAACAAGTTTTTCAACACACACATAGAGAGAGAGGGAACAATGTGATTTAACTTTTCCCTGACATGCATTCACTTAATTAGATACGTTTACAAAATCTTAAAAAAAGCGCTCTGATACAAAGGATCCCAACAAGAATATATTCTTAAATAGATAAACAGATTTTTAATGAAGAAAAAGAAAGGAGCATTACCAACCTGTATAAAACGCCTCCCCGCCAGTCATTTGTATATTATAAAGAAGTTTTCCAACTCTAAATCGCTTCGGGTTAGCGTGACTTTCAGGCATCAGAAATACATCGGCTTTGTAAAGAAAGATGGGAGCTAATATTTCGACCGAGTATGAAGCCAATGGATCAACAATGAACAAGGACCTTGTTGTTACATGCAATGGATCATCAGCAAAAAATGGTCGGAATATTGTATCAAATGGATCATCATCAGCAAACAAGGGTCGGGTTCTTGCATTCCATTCCTCCTCAAAATGGAAGATCCATTTTGAAGCCTCAAAATTGACTTCAAATCTAGTAATATTACGACTAAGCTTTTAGATGAACTGGTCTAATAAATTATCAGAGAGTAAGCAAAAATCTCCCATTATTGAAAATTGTTCGTGTTAACTAAATAAATGTGTCCACTCTCTAAACTATATAATAGCTTAAGCTTTTAGACGAATCTGCATGCTGGAAATGCTTCTCGACTTGATCATAGCTAGCTGGTATTAAATAATGGTTTTTACTTTCTTATTTCAGATGGTCGTTGACTTCAAAGCTTCTTGGTGTGGACCTTCCCGATCCATGGAACCTGCCATGAATGAATTTTCTGCTAAATACACAGATGTTCAGTTCATTAAAATTGATGTTGATGAGTTGGAAGTATGATCATTTTCATTTTTGCTTCGAAAATTTAAAATTTTTCCCATTGGATTTCAGTTAATATTTATTTTTTAACTGTATAAAAATTGGAAACAGGATGTGGCTAAGGACTTTGGAATTCAGATTATGCCCACTTTCATACTGATAAAGAAAGGAGAAGAAGTTGATAAGCTTGTTGGAGCCAACACAGAAGAACTTAGGAAGAAGATTGAGAAATACAGGGCTCAATAGAACCCCCATCCTACCCTACCCCAAAGTCTTGTCAAGTGGTTTTCCTACAATTCCCTTTGGTTTTAGTTTCATGTATTAGCCGGGTGTGTTATCCGAAAATAAAGATGCATGAATAATGTTAATTTTTATGTAACACAATGTAATGATTTATAAATAAAATTAGCACTTTTTTATTATAAAAGTGCAGTTTAAGAGCAGAATTCATTTCCTGATGGGCATCGTTGTGGAAGGACATCTTGGAAGGGTTATTTCCAAGTAGAAAAATAGTTCTATGGAATCATTAAACGAGGGCGGTTGAAGGCATGTGTTATGGACTAATCTAAATTATTGAAAGTAAATTTGTAACTTAGAATTCGACAAAATTTGTAACTTAGAATTCGACAACTTATTAATCTTGCTTGTTACAAAATTTATGAAAAAATCTACAGTTATGAGAAATGAGATATATCGACCAAACATGACAAAAATGAATTACGTCATTTAAAAACTTTTAAATTTAAGTAGTTGCTTTTTTTTTGGCTGGAAAAGTAACCTCTTTCACTATTTCTCAAAGCTCTTTAAAGGATTCTTAGGTTTATCTTCAGAATATCTCTGACAAGGCAATTATGCTTTGAACATGAACAAAAATTGAGTAATAAAATAGACACGTACGCCAATTTCATATTAAATTTTATGAATGTACTTTCGGTCAAAAGAGGCTAAAATTTGATGGAATAATGTCAAGGAAACAAAAGTAAATATGCTTTTAGTAGAATCTTAATATCTATTGAAAATTTGGAGATGAACAAACAATGAGAATAATTTCAAGGGAACATTCAACTTTCGGTTATTTGACTTATTGAAAATGAGTAATATCACAAGCCTTTTATAGTACATGAAAAATACCTAAGGATTTCATTAACTCAACATATGAAGAACAAACATGCTACTTGTAAAAGCTTAGTCACAGTACTTTTTTAAGACAACACAAAGTAACATATGATTGGAAGTTGCCAAAAAAAAAAAGAAAAAAAAGAACCATGCAGGTACTGCCAGAGCAACACCAATAACATATTTGTAAACAAATCCCCTCTATGGATAATACCTAAAGACATCTGAGATATACTTGGAGAATCATAATTTTTGGCACAATAGGAATCATTATCATTCTTAATATTATCATTAGCCATATTTGTATCATTTGACACCTTTTGAAACTCTCGACTCCTATTTGTTTCGAGATACTTTGCCAATTTCTTCTAATTTTCTATTCTTTTAGTTGTAGTATCACCACGCCTCTCCTAACAATGTGGTTGAAACATTATTCACTTTCGAAGTAAATTTTTTAACTAATAGCATAGTCACCGAAGTCTTATATGACTTAGGCAAGGAAGACAACAAAATAATCACTTTATCTTCGTCCTTAATCTTAATATCAACGTTTAACTACTCCATCACACACTTATAAAATCTATTCAAAACCATGATTCATTCCCCCCCCCCCTCGGTTTTAAATACAACATATTTGTTAGATATTTAGACATATACAAACATTCTAATATTTTCCATAACACAGAAGAACATTTCTAATCCAAAATACTATAAATTAAATCTAGAAAAAGAGTGATTACGCCCAAAGTATAACACGGTAATTGCAGTACAGCTTTGGGGTGTCGTATCCACAGGGAGATGGGAAGTTACTCAAAGGATTTATCAAGCTGGGACTTTCGTCTTGGTTTGTATAAAACAATTTATCAATTCGAAATGAGGTTATATCAGTATGTGGAATAGTGAAGCGTCGGAATTTCCTCGATTGGTTCGGATCAATTAATGTCAACTACGCATTCATGTACTCAATTAAAGATTTTGTCATCAAACTTTAATTGGAGAATATAACATTGAAACCTAATTTAATCCTATAGTAATTCTAAAATCCAAATTTCCTAGAACACACTTCTCACTTTAATCTATTGAAATTAGATCCAAAAAACAATCATATACATAAAACATATAATGGTAAAGAATAACACCAATAAGATTGCATGAAATTGAAATTCAACGAATAGTTTAATTTCACAAAAGACAAAACATGATTGAATCAATCAGAAACCTAATAAACGTTAAACCAATCTCACAAGAATGGGTGAAATTGCAATTCAATAATTATTTTTGATCAATTTATAGAAAAAGTATGACTGAATCTATAACAAATCTAATAAGAATTGAATTGATCCCAAAACAATCTCATGAAAACAGGAAATCTAAACCTTAAAATCATTTAACAATGAAAATTAGAATTACTTGCATGGAAGGACGTTAAAATCACCGATACCAATCGAATTCCTTCGTGGCATCACCAAATCCCTTAGTTCCTCATAGTGTTCTTGAGCCAAAAATCGAAGAAAATTATGCTTAGAGGAGAAGAATGGCGTTCTCCCTCGAACTAGGGCTTAAAATGTGTGAAAACCGTGTTTCCATAAGTAGTTGTATCAAATTAGGAAACAAAAGATTCGGGTACCAGAATGAACCATGCGTACACATGGTTCTAACTGTGCGTATGCACAGTAGACTTGTTTAGGCCTCAATAGTGAATTTTTGGAAATCTCGCGTACGCAAGGCCTACAGGCCTATGCCTACGCATAGTATAAATTCTTTTCCATCGGATGACTTTTAGTATTTTGAACATATCTCCCTCTCCCGATATCCGATTGAGGTAATTCAAGTTGCGTTGGAAAGCTAACTCAAAGGGCTACAACTTTTCTTCAGATGTCATCTTCCAATTCAATCATATGACATGTCAAAAAGGATCCCAATATCAGGCTAAAAATCGATACGTGACTTCTTCGACTGGGAATTTATGTGTGATCATACTTTGATGATATTTCGTCCTTTGACCTCTTTCCTCATCCGCTTGACCTCTAACACTTTCGAATCTTCATCAAAAGGTTAGGACAAGTTTGGAGTATTTGCACTTTAGTCCTCGAACTTTCATTTTCTTCCATTTTGGTCCTTTTTCGCTTTTTTCTTCTATCTTCCATATTTTCTATCAAAATGCAACCTGAGTCAAAACTTAAGTATAATGAGTGCATTTTAGTATCAAATAATCATATGAATGCAATAATTAAAAGGGAGAAATATTATATTTTACACTCTTATCAAATAGCTAATCTGAAGGTGCAATTTTTCAGTTTTTCCACTGAACTTAACTTTTTTCTTTTTCACAAGTTCAATTCTGGAATCGAACCAAGTCGATACCAAATGCTTTCGATTTCGATTTCCAATACTACAAATGAAACCAAATGGTTCCATTATCAAATAACTATCAATTTTCGGTTCAGTTTAAGTTTTTGTTGAATTGGGCCTGAACCAAAATCATACCCAAGCCTAGTAGCATCTCTTTTTCCCCCAATTTGATCGGTGTATTCATAATCACATCGTTGATCCCTCTGTTTAATCTATGTTGTAATGTGATTCAAATTCTAATAGGTATTGGAGTCTTAGTTGAAGTGATCTTGAAGAGTTCAAAATTATGGATCAGGGAGAAAAGTTTATTGCATTTTCGCTAGCTTGACGCTAGCTGGCTGCTCGAGCGGCACCAACATAATTTGAATAGAGACTCTTCGCCCACCTGTCACCCTCGTCGTTCAAGGAGCAGCGTTATCTCGCCCAGCCCATTTTTCACATTTTAACGCGTTTTAGACTTTTATTTATCTTCAATTTGGTTTCTAGGGTTTCATATATATAAGCCTTGACTTATATTGTTCCAATAATATTCATACAACATCATGAGAGTTTTAGATCCTAGTTGAGAGTATTAAAATCTTATTGTAAATACAATTACTATTGATTATAGTGGATTTCTCCTCTCTTGTAGCCAAGGATAAAGCAGTGGTAAGAAAGATGAAATCTCAATTTAGTAAGAAGATTGGGATGAAGAATTTAGATGTAGTAAAGAAAATTCTTGGTATGAAAATCTTGAAGAATAGAAAGGCTGGAAGATTGCGCTTAAGTCAAAAGTGGTACATTGGGATTGTGTTTCAAAGGTTCAATATGCTGAATGCTAAGGCTGTTAGTACTCCCTTGGCTGCCCACTTCAAATTATCATCTGGATGGTATCCTCAACTAGACATTGATTATATGTCTCAGGTACCTTATTCCAGTGTAGTTGGTTCGCTAATGTATAATATGATTTGTACAAGTCCAAATTTGGCACATATAGTCAATACAGTTAGTAGGTACATGGAAAATTCTGATAAGGAACATTGGAAAGCAGCGCAATGGATATTCAAATACTTGAATGGCCCAACTAATGCTTGCTTGTATTTTGGTAGAAATTTAGCTGGAGTCATTGGGTATGTGGATTCAGATTATGTAGAGGATCTTGATAAAAAAAAAAAAAAAAGGAGATCACTTAGAGGGTATGTGTTTACCTTTAGAGACTGTGCTATAAACTGGAAAGCTATTTTGCAAAATATAGTAGCATTGTCTACAATAGAAATAAAATACATGGCCATTACAGGGACATGTAAGGAGGTTATGTGGTTAAGGGGTTTGATTGGTGAAATCAGTGAAGACTTGCATATTTTTCCAGTATATTGTGATGGTAGAGTGCTATTTTTTTTTTTTTTACTAAGGATCAAATGTTCTATGAGAGGACTAAGCACATTGATGAGAAGTATCATTTTGTGCGTGAAGTGATTGCTTGTTGTGATATTGTAGTAAGCGAGGTTGACAGCAAGGATAATCCTGCTGATATGGTGACAAAACCACTTTCCGTTGCTAAGTATGAGCATTGCTTGAATTTAATTGGTGTTTGTCGTTAATTTAGTCCATTGGGGGCTTGTCTAGAAGAGGAGTGATATTTACTTTGGAAATGTATTTTTTGGAATTCCTTGCATTGAAATTTAGTTCAAGGTGGAGACTTGTTGTAATATGACCCAAATTCTAGTGGGTATTGGAATCCTAGTTGATGTGATTTTAAAGAAATTAAATTATGGATTAGAAAGAAAAGTTTTCGCACTTTCGCTTGCCTGATCCTAGCTGAATGCTCGAGTTGCACCAACATGTTTTAAACAAAGACTTTTCGCCCGCCTGACGTTCGAGCAACGGGCTGTCACCCCATGTCTGACCCAACTCGTTTTTCACATTTTAATGCGTTTTGGACTCCTATTTATCTTCAACTTGGTTATATATATATATATATATATATATATATATATATATAAGCCATGACCTATATTGTCCCTATAATATTCATACGACATCTTGAGAGCTTTAGATTTTAGCTGAGAGCATTGAGATTTTATTATAAATATAATTACTATTGATTATAGTAGTTTTCTCCTGTTCTGCCCATAGTTTTTTCCATTTTGGGATTCCACGTAAATCTTAGCCCTTGTTTGAGCCCCATTTTTGTGAAGAAAATGAATTTTTGAATAGTGTAGTGATGGAAAATGTGTGGTTAAAAAATAAGGAAATTTTTTTTATTTGCGTATAATATTATTTTATTGAAGAATGTGTGGTTGAAATGATGTCAAATCACTGTTGAAAAATGTATTTTGGTAGAAAAATGGGGCTCAAACAAGGGTTGAGTGTTCTTTATTTTGTTCTTGTTTATTTGGGAAATGGAGAGGACAGTATGGTACTATATAAAGTATTGATCGCAAAAGCAAAACATGGTTACAACAAGAAGAGAGATTGGCAGAG
This sequence comes from Olea europaea var. sylvestris, assembly GCF_002742605.1. Classification (NCBI taxonomy): domain Eukaryota; kingdom Viridiplantae; phylum Streptophyta; class Magnoliopsida; order Lamiales; family Oleaceae; genus Olea; species Olea europaea. The sequence goes on along the minus strand of NW_019246495.1, from coordinate 27,781 downwards.
GAATCGAGTAATTTTATTAATTTGACAACTAATGGAAAGAAAAATAATGTTACAACAATTTCATAAACTGGAAGAAGAGTCTCCTATTTATAGAGGACGTCCCAAACTTATAAATAACCTAAAAGATGGAAATTAAGTCAAAATACGCGTGGAACCGACATAAAGCGAAAAACTCAAATGGCACTGCTGCTCAAGCGGTGTCTAGCGGCAAGCGAGCAAAAGCCCTGTCGCTTGAGCGAGAACTCGGTAGGCTCGCAAAAATTCTGCAACTTTTCTACGTAGACCTTAATTTTGATCTCTACATGACCACTTCAACTAGGACTTCAACACCTACTAGAATTTGGGTCACATTACAACATTTCATTATTGTCATAATCCCTCGGTCAAACTCGCAACAATCTATTAAGCTTGATTTAAACCCCAACACTTCTATGTTGCTTCCATTGATGAGCAAATATATGGAGATATTGTAAATTATATTCGAACCAAAAAATCTTATTGATCTTCACAGAAAATTCAATATGAATCTCTGTTGAGTGGATACACAGATTTTTTTACTACAAGGTAAAGAAAATTTAAGAAGCTCAAAAGGCATCATTGTAGCTTGGATAGAATGTATTTACAAATCTTCACGATTTCAACAATCATCGAGGTGTAAAGGCACTAGGAGCTAACTCGAGATCTAGCGAGCGCTAGGAAAGGCTGAACTCGTGATGTGCAACACTGAGTTCCTTCTACAATTGCATTCCTGATGCCATCAAATCTCCAAATGCTGATCCACCCAAAAAAGAAGGAAAGAACACATAAACGATCGATAAAAATTTAATGAAGATAGGTACATTGTCAAATCGAAAATTAGTAACAGATACAGGGCAACCTGCAACAATGACGTTCAACAAAATGGAAATGATAGAAAGTCTAAGCACGTCGAAAGACATATCTCAATTAAGCACTAAATCATAGGAATGTGGAAAAGATATAGGATTCATTTCGCTCATACAATGGAATTAAGTAGAAAGATAGCAAGAAGATGAACTTAAAATGTACATAAAAAGTCATCTAACAAAAGTAACGAAATAAATTTCTAGAAATTTACTTGGCATTGTGGGACTGTGTGGACGCTAATTATATCTCTCACCCACAAATCGACCTAATATTCCAACTATGTAAGGATTTTAGCAGAAAATCTTGTACTCTTCTTTTCATATTCATATTGGGTGTTCTGTTCTGCTTGTTTTCTGATTATTGCTCTTGTGAATTCTAAATAGGTATTAGGGCTTTGATCATAACCAGGAAGATGGATTAGGAGTTAATTCTTACTGGGAACATGGATCAACTCCAGGTAACTCACAGTAGAAATAGCTTAAAACAAGATTTCTTTTCCTTTTGACACGGACATTCACGTAGTTCTACACTGGATTGATACTCCAACTAATTAGCAAATTAATATTGTTCACTAAAAATAATCTTCCACTAGTTAAGCCATGGCATAATACCTAGAGGATATGAAAACTGAAGAACTAAAAGTTTCGTTTTAATCACTACCTTGTGAAGAAAGAACATATGAAGTGCCAAATTATAAACATCGACTGATGGAAGGGTTAAAAAACTAGCTCGTAATTAGATTCTCGGTTTCTGCCACTGGCATACTGGAATTAGATATGTCTTCGTCATCAATCAAGATAATCTCAAATTCAGAATCACCAATACATAGTAGGAAACAGATCCTCTGCCCACTAGGGCAGGATAAAACATTACATGCTGACATGGCAAAAGAACCTTAATTATGGTTCTCTAAGTTTGAGAGAATCATTGTAAGGTTCTCTTGTCACGTCAAATTTTTCTATCCACTATGAGTAGGAGATCAGACTTGAGATATTATATTGCAAATGAAAAGATATATAGTAGAAGAAAAAGATTACCTTGTGATGAGATCGGAACAACAACGACGTGCATAGTTGCATTGTTGGGAGGAAGCTGTAAATGAAGAGGATAAAGCTTCCCATTCGATGGACTTCGTGTACATATAGTAATATCCTTGATTCCCAATTCCTCCTCTAACCTTTTCGTCAGTTCTCGAACTCCATTTCCCTTAAATGTAGTACAAAGCTCCTCAAACCCCTCGTCAGTTTCACCATATTCATCGGCTATACGAAAATAAATCAATCTGCCATCGGTCCCCTTCTGTTGTGAACTAACCAAAGAATCATTCGACTGAAAAAGAACCCACCCAAATATAGTCAAAATACAGTCCTACACTAAGAAAGCTGAAGCTAATAATGGAACTTGAATCAGGATATAAAATAAATGAAATAACTGTTTATATGTTCCAATTCCAAGCTGTGAATAACTAATTTAGATTAATTTTATTCGATTCCAATTTGGTGACATTTTCAAACAAGATTAAATAGGTACCTCTGGTCCAGAATGGCTAGCAGAATTTAAGGAAGGAGTTAACGGTGAACTAGAATCCGAGTAATCAACCAGAACTGGCGCCACTGCCGCCGATGACGTATCCAAGATTTCCACCACATTTACATCCCACAAAACCCAATCTTGGGTCGCAGTCCGATGAGGAATATCATGAGTAACTGAGTTTCTCCACGGCGGCAACCCGCCATTTGCCCGCAAAAACTGTCCGTATCTGTGTTGGTGACAAGATTTTAATGAATACAGGTATCGTCTATCTAATATCTTAAACTTTTACATTAGACGGGTTAACAGTACCTCGTCTTGAGCTTCACAGAATTGCCCTCTCGAATGGGTTCCCATTCGACTGAAGAATCAAGCCTCCCCGGCAGCGTTTGTAGCACCTTTTGGCCCGTCATACCCAGCAAAAATGGCTTGTTTGATGCTGTCAAATACTTATTGTAACTGCTTTTCAGGCGGATTATGCTGTCGAAGTTTTCGACAAATTCTACTTCCCATTTTGCATTCTTGGATGAACCACTCCGATGTTGAGTCACTGATTCTTCATCTTCTTCTGCTATTAAGTACTTGCCATGGACGCTTTTGAGTCTAATTGCCTTGGCGTTTTGAAACAGATCCATTGCTGTTGTTCTTGTTGTCATACTCAATTTCCTCTGTAATATTATTGAAAGATTTTCAGACAGAAAAGTGAAGGAATTAGTTGAAATAGTGTTGGGTTTGTGACTTTGTGTAGTGTTTTAGATTGGATTGGACGAAGTTTGATTACTACAAGGATATGCTTGTATAGATTACTCGATGTCACACGTTCACATATGTTACGGTTGCAGTCTTGTAACTACATTTCCTCATCGACCATGGCTGATAAGAGGCAATTTCATACTCGGAATGGCAAATGGTTAGTGGTGGAAATTTGTGAATGTCAAGTTGATTAGTGTCCTCATTTAATTGATGGTACAAAATAACATCGAAATGAAGATTGGGGCATGGGAAAAGAGTCGAGCGAACACGAAGAACCAAAACGAAATCAGGTAAGACGACATTAGAAGGGCTACTTTCGCTAAATGAAGTTATTCACTGGATGAGAATTCTAAAATGATAAATGAATCATATCAACAATAATTGTCTCATAATGTGCTAATTTTATTTAATGTCATTATGATATCGATCATATTTTAATGTAGTCGTCAATTACAGAATTGTCATATATTTTAATTATCCAACATTCCATGACGTTAATGTAAGACTTGGTTTGTGGACTTTTAACAACCTTTTCTTATGAATAATTATACTCATCATCACTAATGTCAAGCATTAATCTAAGTGACAACTACATGACATTAAATTATATATCTACTTAAATGCATTGTCACATTATTTATTTAACTGAATCAATTAAGATTAGCCACTTAAATTGATGCTCAAACACCATTATTCTTTACCTATTAATCATCGCGATTAAAACTAGGCAATTTCAAACTCGAAAAGGCCAAGAATAAGGGGTGGAAATTTGTGAAAAATAGGTTTATTCTGTGCCTTCGTTCAAATGACAGTGCCAAATAAGGACTCTGAGGAGTAGAGATGATTGGAATACACCAAAATAGACTATTCTTTGAACATTCTAAGCTGGAAGCTAATCTAGTCAACTTTGGATGCGACCCTATACCTATGGGGGAATCAAGATTTTCCAATAACTTTTTCTTGGTCCAGTGCAATAGATACAATGTACCTCGTGTGAATGTATGAAGATGAAAAATATCTTTAAACGTGTCGCACCTGAACCAAAGTCCAAAATTGAGAGCGTATTTGACATCCATTTTTATGAAAAAATGAATTTTAAAATAGTAAATTGATGAAAAATATATGGATGAAAAATAAGAAAAAAATTTGATTTACGCATAATATTATTTTAATAAAGAATGTGTGATTAAAAAGAAGAGAGAAAAAGATATATTTTGATAAAAAATAAATATCAAAGCCTAAATTTTCATATTTTCTAGTATAATTATTATTCAATATACCATTGAAAACCCTTTTTGGTGGGACCATGAAAATTGACAAAAATAAATTCTTCATTCGGATGGGAGTGACATTTCTTGTCTTCTGTTGTGAACCAACCATGCTTCACCAAATATATAGACAATTCAAACTAAGAAGCATCGTACTGAAAAACAACCATCGGAAAATAGCGTAACGTTAATAATTTTGGACAACAAACGTACCTTGTTCACAGATAATTTTGGGGACGGAGAGTGACGTGAGTGTAATCTGGGGGAGGGAGAGTAGCCGGAGTATATCGATTCTGGTGACCCGATCTCCAAACCGGACAGTTCATCTGAAACCGACGATAAACTCGAAACCATCGATAAATATTCGGTCAAGGACTCATTCTCTGGAATTTTAATGGCCTCTACATCCCATAAAATCCAATTTTGTGTGGAAAAAGTGTGAGGATTATCATGTGTAATCGACCTCCGCCAAGGAGGCATTCCTCCGTTGGCTCGTAAATACGTGCCTCCAAAGGCCTTTAGCCTCACTTGAAACCCATCTCTTATAGGCTGCCATTCAATTTTCAAATCCTTAATGTTTTCCGGCAGGGTTTGGAGAACTTTATGACCTGTCATGCCTAATAGAAAAGCCTCATCCGAGGCTGTAAGGTACCGGCCATGGCAACTCTTTAGGCGGATGACGTGGGGATTGCTGTCTACTAGCTCGACTAGCCACCGGGCTTTTCGTGCTGAACCATTTCTACTCTGCCGGGTGGATTCTTGATCATCATCTGCCACTAGGTATTTGTTCAAGTGGCTTCTGAGGCTAACAGCCTTAGCCTCTTTGAAGAACTCCATAACTATTTCAAGGAAAATCGAAAGCTCGACTGAAGTGGGAGAAAAAATCGCACTTAATCAGAAGAGTAACAAGCTGGATTTAAATATGGAATGATGTAGGTGTGAAAGAGAGTATATGTCTGAGAGAAATGGGAAGTTTTATTTGGAGTTATATGTTAATTAGATTGAGACATATTTTGTCCCTTCGTACACGAAAGATTGCAAAAAGGTTTTATTTAAGTAGATAAGACCCAAATGGCCTAAAGACGGACAAGGTGAGAAAAGTTGACTTTCGAAATTTCGGGGTGGCATCATTGTTCATTTTACCCCGCATTCATCAGTATCAATAAAGTAGCAAGCGTGGACCGACCGGGACTCTTTTAAACTAACCTTGGTCAGCCTCCCCATGATTGGAAATTAGGTGTACAAGAATCAACATGCTATTCAACACGACTCCGTTATATCTATGGATATGGCATGATGTGGGTCGAAATTGCCGAGCTTATTAACTTGCATTCAGGTAGATTATTGGGATATACAAGACTCATTACATGACCGTTTAAACATATTATCAGCACGATTTTCTTTATATGTCTAGTTAAAAGTTCAACTATATTATTTATAACGTGTTAGTTCAAGAATAATTTCGTCCATTTAGAGTGGAATTGGCACTTTCGTTCATTTTCCATAAGAAGAAAGAAGGTACTCAATCATAGTGCTAGGAAATGTATAAGAAACTACATGTCCACAGAAAATTGCACCAAAGTGTGCTGATTAGGACCATTATGTTTGGGATTCTTCTCATAATACCCTACTTTGTTATTTCATTGAAGCTTACAAGGAAAAACTCATTTAAGTCGCATTTATCCTTTTGAGAACCTCGAACAGTGCGATCTACTGTCTAATTAACGGTTTTGATTTGTAGACATAAAAAAATAATAATAATAAAATAAAGAAAATGAACTGATCGATTTAAATCACTAGCCCAATTAAATCTTAAGTCTACTAAAATGCATAAAATACAAGGGCCCATACCACATTTTAAATAAATAAACAAATAAATAAAGTCATAATTATGTAATTATCCCTTTTAATTAAATATAATTGAGTGATTACCAAAATTAGCACAAATTTTCTCTTATAAATAGGACTAATGGTCCATGAGAAGAGGAGGTGAAAGCTGAAGCAAGAAAGAAAGTAGAGAACGCAATCACGAAATGCTGAATAAATTCCAAAGTCGGAGGAAGGGAAGAAATCATCTCAAACCTAAACTCGGTAAACCCCAAGAAGATCAAAATCTTCTTCGAATCAAATATGTTCACACCAAGTCCAGGAAGATCAAAGTTTTCTTCAAATCAAATCAAGTTCAAGTTCAAGCCTCGAAGTTCAAGTACCGAAAAAGTCAAGTCTCAACAAATCAAATTTTCAACAAATTCTCGAAGATCAAGATTCAAGCCACGTGGCCCCTCGTCTTCAAATATTCAGATCATTAATCAAAGAATTTTTGCAATTTTGCAATTACAAGAAGGTTAACATCACTTGTATTTTCAAAATATAATTTGTAACAATTTCTGTATTTTAATACACGAAATTTGTCATACAAATTTCTTGGCACGCCCGATGGGACCTTCTTGTCCTCTCATCTTTTAATCTCAAAATTTTCAAGTTTTAACTATTACATCAGCAATGACAGGCAAAAAGGCGAAACAAACTATGACTCATCTTGAAGAGACACTCGCCGAACTCTTCCATGCGATTAGGGCTCAAACAGAAATTGGGAAAACTCAACTAGTCACACCACTGAAGAAGTTCTCCAACAAAAGTAAAATGAAAATTGCCTTCAAGAAGCCAAACTCTCATTCGACAGAAAAGACCATGAGTTCAGCGAAAAGTTCTCATTCGGGCTCCATCTCTAGTGGTAGATCCTTGTCTGGATCCCCTCATGTGACTTTTCAGCAAAAGTGGGAAGATAATGCCTTATCTGAAGAATCAGTTGAGCTAGCGATGGTCACAAAGTGACATCGGACTCAAATAACCTAATTCAACAAATGGCTTTAGCCATTGAAAAATTAGTAAAGTCGTTGGAAGACAAAGATGCACAGATTGCTGGACCCATACACAAACTAGAATCGCAAAATCCACCAACTAAGAAAGATTAGGAAAATTCAAAATCTTCCAAGGCCAAAGAGTTAGAAGTCCAAGAGCGCCAACAAAAGCAAGATATGCACGATCGGACAATTGTTCAAACGTGTTGCGTGACACCGCTCAACTCTCCGTTGGCTCTCTATCCGTCCAACAACTTCAACATATGATTGCGGACACCATTCGTACCTAGTATGGTGGTTCGTTGCAATCTTCATTGGTGTATGCCAAGCCCTATAGTCATTGAATCGACGAAATAAAGACGCCACCCGGTTATCAACCTTCGAAGTTTCAGTGTTTTGATGGAAATGATAATCCAAAACAATATGTTGCTCATCTTATTGAGACATATAATAATGTAGGTACTTACAATGACACTATGGTGAAGCAGTTCGTACGCTTCCTCAAAGGTTCTGCATTTGAATAGTACACAAACTTATCGGCAGGGTCAATCGATAGTTGGGATCGCTTGAACGAGAGTTCCTAACACGCTTCTACAGCACCCTACGAACTGTCAGCCTTCTAAAACTTGCTCAAACAAAATAGAGTAAGGAAGAACGAGTTGTGGAGTATATTGAACGCTGGAGGAATCTCGTGCTTAATTGCAAAGAATGAATAAGCAAAGCATCTTCCATTGACATGTGTGTACAAGGCATGCATTGGGGATTACTCTATAATCTCCAAGCAAATATGCCTCACTCATTCGAAAAATTGGCGACACGTGCTCATGATCTGGAGCTCCAAATTACAAGGTATGGGAGTTACTTACCAAGTGATCCACGTGACAAAAAGATCCTAAGAAAGAGATAAAGAAAGACATAAAGGCGAGTAAATCCAAAGAGGCTATGGCAATTTCTACTGTTCCTACAAAGATAGCCTTCCAGGAGTCAAGCTCGAACCCAAAATTGAAGCCAGAGTTTAGACCTAACAAAGGACAAGTCCAGAACAGAGGTCATGTAACTCTGAAAGAACTTGAAGGAAAGGAGTACCCATTCTCAGATTCTGAAGTTTCTGGAATTTTAGATCAGCTCTTTAAACAGAAGATAATCGAACTCCCAATACCAAAAAGACCCGAGGAAGTTGATAATATCGATCATCCTAAATACTATAAATTGCACATGATCATTAGCCATCCAGTGGAGAAATGCTTTGTCTTGAAAGATCTTATTGTTCACTTGAATAAAGAAAATAAGATCAAACTTGAAACTAGAGAAAATCCAACAGCCGCCTACTCGATGGTTTCATTTGGATTATTTGATCCAATTCCCATTCTAGGAAAGAAACAAACATTATCTGATGCACACGATGCCTGTAAATCCTCAGTTAAGGAGTTTGGACCTAAAATTCCGGAAGGAGCCATCCCAATGAAGTTTGAGGTAGACGAAGAAATCACTATCAATTACGTCTATCTGGGGATGGATAGACCAAATGCACCAAATCGTCCAACCTTTTATGAAATTATGACAGATGAATTGGATGTTTGAAATTCTGACTCAGAATCTAAAAACGAGATCGGTGACGACTGGTCCACCTTCATAAAAAAGAAAGAGAAATATTGAATGTCAAACAAAACAGGTAAAATATTACCTTCTACGCCTCTTGGAGGAATAGAGTTGGAGGGATTGGGTACAAAAATTCAACTCAATAAAGAGGAAACATTAGAAGAAGATTAGAGGGCATGGACCCTTGTGAAAAGACATCGTCGAAAGGCTTCACAACTCCCAAGTTCTAATGTTTGTGACAAAAAATCAAGATCAAGGAACAACCGAAGAAGGTCTAAAGCCAAATTAAGAGGATTCACTAAATCGATGGGGATAGAAGCTATTTTACACGTTCCTCCCCGACTGCCAACCTTGGGTGATTATTTCCCCAAGGGTTTCTTTGATAAAGAATATTTTACCTCCAATATTATTAATGTGGAAAAGAAAAATTAGATGAAAAATACATCCGGACAGACTTCAAAACAGAAGAAACCTATCTCACGGCTCAATAATATTCCTGCCAATACTAGTCTAACAGAGTCTCTTAGTCTTTGTTTCGATGATCGGATGGCTTTGGTCGCAGTGTTAATCGATCCGGAAGAATACGAAGGCAAAGTTTTAGAATATATTGGATCAACAACTCCTTGAGATTGTATGGCCGCCATAACATTCGACGATGAAGATTTACAACTGGGTTCTTGTCCCCATAGTAGGCCATTGTATGTCAACGGTTATATTCGAGGATACAAGATAAATCACATAGTGATCGATTGTTGATCTAGTGTGAATATTATGTGGTCAAAACGATGAAAAAGGTTGGAATTAATGTTGGTGATCTGTCCAGAAGCAAAATCATGATTCAAGGATTCAATCAGAAAGGTCAGCGAGCCATTGGCATGATTCGCTTGAAGCTGCAAATAGGAGAGTTAATCTCCTCAGCTCTCTTCCATGTCATTGATGCTAAAATAACATACGAGTTACTCCTTGGACGTGTTTGGCTACATGAAACTAAAGTGGTATTTTCCACTTGGCACCAATGCTTCAAATATAGCCAAGATAGAGAAGTTAAATGTGTGGTAGTTGAGTCTAAACCATTCCATTTTGTCGATGCCAAATTCTACATGGAAGATGAAAAGTGCAATTTTGCAGGGTTAACCATGTTTGGATTCAAAATCAAAGAAGATGCAAATGATCATGATACGTCTAGTGCTGCTCAATCTCATTACTTATCAAAGGCAAGTCAAAATTTACATTCAAAAGATTCTCTAAAGGCAAAAAACCTCAAATAGAATCAAACGATATTGAGGTATTGAGAAAAGAGTTAACTCTTCCAATACCTAGTATTCCAAAATTACTTTTGCCCCATCAACTCATGGTAGTTCGAGAGGAATATAAACCTATATTAGAGGCTTCGACGTCTGTTCCAGACATATCAAAACTTTGTATTTCTAGCTCCTCCAAACAAGAAGCAACTCCTGAATCAAAACAGATTCTCAAAAGATGTTACAATCCTCAAGTCAAAAAGTTGTTTGAAAATGTCGGGTTTGAAAAATGAGAGCCTCGAAGATTAGGTGATCTTGATGCTGTCCTTTTAGGATGACGTTTCCCTTTTAATTCTGATGGAGCCTAGGTGTCCCGACCTAGGTATGATTTGGGATATGATCACAATCCACCAAGGAAGATAAAGGTCAAGAAGGTTTTCTCAAATCCCATCATGGTTTAAATTTATGAAGTTGTAGAAGAGAAATCATAAAAGCCGAATACATTAGTTTGCTTCAGGAATACAAAGACGTTTTTGCGTGGTCTTACAAGGAAATGACAGAGTTAGATCCTAAGGTTGCAGTGCATCATCTTGCAATAAGACATGGAATTCAACCAGTCAAGCAACCTCAAAGAAGATTTTTACCAGAACTGATCCCTCAACTTAAAGCGGAAGTCAACAAACTTATTGAAGCTGGATTCATACACGAAGTGAAATACCTGACATGGATCACGAATATTGTCCCTGACAAAAAGAAGAACGGGCAATTAAGAATTTGCATTGACTTTCGAGGTCTAAATCAAGCATGTCTGAAAGATGATTTTCCACTTCCGATAATAGAGTTGATGGTGGATGCAACTACCGGGTATGAAGTCTTATCTTTCATGGACGAATTTTTTGGATACAACCAGATACGGATGAACCCAAAAGTCGAGAAGCTCACATCATTTCGTACCCCTAAAGGCATATAATGTTTATGCCTTTTGGATTGAAAAATACGGTGACAACCTACCAGATGGCAATGCAGAAGATTTTCGATGATATGCTACATAAGAACGTGGAATGCTATGTAGATGATCTTGTTGTCAAAACAAAAAGACGTGATGATCATTTATAAGATTTATGGGATGTCTTCAAAAAATTTCGAAGACATCAACTGAAGATGAATCCGTTGAAATGTACGAAAAGTCTTCAAGGAAACTTGCATACATTCGAAGATTTATCTTTAACCTGGCTGAACGATGTCATCCATTCAACAAATTGATGAAAAAAGATGTACCATTTGAGTGGGAAGACGCTTATCAAAATGCTTTTCAAAGTATTAAGCAATATTTGTCTCGTCCATCGATACTCACAACTCCAGTCCCATGAAAGCCAGACTATTTATATTGCAGCACAAGAATATTCTTTAGGAGCACTTCTTATCCAAGTCAAAGATGAAGGAAAAGATAATGCACTCTATTACTTGAGCCGGACACTAGTAGGTTCTGAAATGAAGTATTCACCTATTGAAAAAATATGCCTTGCGTTAACCTTCGCAGCTAAAAAGTGGAGACATTACATGTTATCACACACAATCAATCTCATTTCGAATATTGATCCATTGGAGTACATAATGTCTAGGCCAATTCTCTCTGAAAGGATATGAAAATGGGCACTACTATTATTTTGAGTTCGATTCAAATTCATTCCACAAAAAGCCATTAAAGGACAAGTTTTGGTAGGTTTCTTGGTTGACCACCCAATTCTAGCGGAATGGGAACTTCAAGAAGACCTTCCCAATGAAAAAGTTCTATTCACTGAAGTCATACCATCATGAAGGCTGTACTTCGATGGGACAGCCTGAGGTTATGGTTCTGGAGCAGGAGTAGTCTTTGTCAATCTCATGATCTTGTCATGACCTACTCTTTTGCCTTACCAGAGAAATGTTCAAACAACGTGATGGAATATCAACCCCTTATCCTTGGCTTAGAAGTAGCGTTAGATATGAATATCTACCAGCTAGAAGTCTTTGGAGATTCTAAATTGATAATCAACCAACCTTTAGCTAAGTATGAAGTCCATAATTCAGACTTGAAGCCATATCATGAATATGCATTAATGCTTATAAGACGATTTGATTCGGTAAAAATCAAATTCGTCCCGAGAAGTGAAAATAGGAAGGCTGATGCCTTAGCTAATTTGGCCCTATTTTAGCTAGGTCAGATGGAGACTCTCTCACTCCATATCAATTGCTCAAAGATGGGTGCTTCCATCGTTGCTATCTAGTAATTTGGAAGAAAATAATAGTGTCGAAGTAATCGAAGATAAGGAAAGAGAAGAATGGAGACAGCCGATAATCGATTCCCTTCAACATCAAAAGCTATCAGATAATCCAAGGCGAAAAAGTAAAATCAAGAGGCCTGTCTCTCGCTTTATCTTTTATAAGAGAATACTTTATCGACGATCATTTGATGGAGTTTTCCTTGGATGCCTAAGTAATGATGAAGCAACACAAGTCGTGGAAGAAGCCAACTCTGGAATTTGTGGTGCCCATCAGTCTGGACCTAAACTCCATTTTCGTATCAAAAAGATGGGATATTACTGACCAACTATGGTACAAGACTCCATGGATTATGCAAGAAAATGTAAAGCTTGCCAAGTCCATACGAATTTAATCTATCAACCTCCAGAAACATTACATCCGACAGTAGCTTCATGATCATTTGATGCATAGGGTCTTGATATAATTGGACCTATAACTCCAAAGTCTTCAGTAGGGCATGCATACATTCTCATCGGGACCGACTACTTCTCTAAGTGGGAGAAGCCATACCATTGAAGGAAGTAAAGAAAGAAAATATCGCAGATTTCATATGTATTCAAATCATTTATCGATACGGTGTCCCGCGGCATATCATAATTGATAATAGCAAGCCATTTTGCAATAGTCACATAAACAATTTATCTGCAGACTTTGGGTTCAAACAGTACAACTCATCTATGTACAATGCGACAGCTAACGGATTAGCAGAGGTGTTCAACAAAACACTATACAGTCTACTAAAAAAGGTTGTCACCAAATCAAAAAAGAGATTGGCATGAGAAAATTGGTAAAGTCTTATGGGCTTATCGAACTACTTATCGGACTCCAATACAAGTCATTCCTTATACCTTAATATATGGGGTGGACGCTGAACTTTCTCTGGAATGTCAAATCCTGTCACTTTGAATTGCCATCCAAGAAGGTTTAACAACTAAAGAAAATGCCCATCTTCGATTGGAAGAGCTAAAAGCTTTGGATGAAAAGAGGTTAGAAATACAAATACACCTGGAGTGCTATCAAGCTCGAATGGCGAAGTCCTTCAACAAGAAGGTGGGATCAAGATCATTCCAAGTTGAAGATCTAGTACTTCCATACGCATGCCCATCATAATCACAAGAAAAATGAGGGCAAGTTCCAACCTAATTATGATGGTTCATTTTTTATTACTCGTGCATTCACTAACGGAGGATGCAAGATCGTCGACAAAGATAGACTGCAAATCGGACCTATCAATGGCTCTCTCACTCCATATCAATTGCTCAAAGATGGGTGCTTCCATCGTTGCTATCTAGTAATTTGGAAGAAAATAATAGTGTCGAAGTAATCGAAGATAAGGAAAGAGAAGAATGGAGACAGCCGATAATCGATTCCCTTCAACATCAAAAGCTATCAGATAATCCAAGGCGAAAAAGTAAAATCAAGAGGCCTGTCTCTCGCTTTATCTTTTATAAGAGAATACTTTATCGACGATCATTTGATGGAGTTTTCCTTGGATGCCTAAGTAATGATGAAGCAACACAAGTCGTGGAAGAAGCCAACTCTGGAATTTGTGGTGCCCATCAGTCTGGACCTAAACTCCATTTTCGTATCAAAAAGATGGGATATTACTGACCAACTATGGTACAAGACTCCATGGATTATGCAAGAAAATGTAAAGCTTGCCAAGTCCATACGAATTTAATCTATCAACCTCCAAAAACATTACATCCGACAGTAGCTTCATGATCATTTGATGCATAGGGTCTTGATGTAATTGGACCTATAACTCCAAAGTCTTCAGTAGGGCATGCATACATTCTCATCGGGACCGACTACTTCTCTAAGTGGGAGAAGCCATACCATTGAAAGAAGTAAAGAAAGAAAATATCGCAGATTTCATATGTATTCAAATCATTTATCGATACGGTGTCCCGCGGCATATCATAATTGATAATAGCAAGCCATTTTGCAATAGTCACATAAACAATTTATCTGCAGACTTTGGGTTCAAACAGTACAACTCATCTATGTACAATGCGACAGCTAACGGATTAGCAGAGGTGTTCAACAAAACACTATACAGTCTACTAAAAAAGGTTGTCACCAAATCAAAAAAGAGATTGGCATGAGAAAATTGGTAAAGTCTTATGGGCTTATCGAACTACTTATCGGACTCCAATACAAGTCATTCCTTATACCTTAATATATGGGGTGGACGCTGAACTTTCTCTGGAATGTCAAATCCTGTCACTTTGAATTGCCATCCAAGAAGGTTTAACAACTAAAGAAAATGCCCATCTTCGATTGGAAGAGCTAAAAGCTTTGGATGAAAAGAGGTTAGAAATACAAATACACCTGGAGTGCTATCAAGCTCGAATGGCGAAGTCCTTCAACAAGAAGGTGGGATCAAGATCATTCCAAGTTGAAGATCTAGTACTTCCATACGCATGCCCATCATAATCACAAGAAAAATGAGGGCAAGTTCCAACCTAATTATGATGGTTCATTTTTTATTACTCGTGCATTCACTAACGGAGTATGCAAGATCGTCGACAAAGATAGACTGCAAATCGGACCTATCAATGGAAAATTTTTAAAGCGTTTTTACGCCTGAAATTCTTTCTTTTAAAATTTTCATTGTAAGAAAAAATTGTGTTCTTATAATGAACTACGTTCGACTTGATCCCGTTTGGATATGTAGGCAGTTTGAATAAATTATAAATTCAAGTTCAGTCACAATTAATAAATTCATTCAATTTGTTTACCACTTGCTGTAGTAAAAAAAATCACAAGAAATATGAAAAAGAAAAGTTCATCCAAATAAAAACAGCAAATTAAAATGCATACAATATAGTCTAAAAAAAGATTAGAAATTCTTGACTTCATCAAGATCATTCGTAGGAAACTATCGTCAAGGATCTTCCTTTTTTGGTCAATGGATGCTATGCTAGTAACATCTCTTGTCTGTGCTTCTTCTAATATTGTCTTCTTGGTTCCAATCATACTCTTCTATTCCTGTTGGGCTTGAAACTCATCACGAAATCTATCTAACTCAAAAGTTAGCTGACTAATTTTGCCTTCCAACGAAGAACACATGGAATCATTTACTTCCAGCTAAATGTTCAAAAGTTTCAACTGCTCAGCCTTTTCTTCAACGGTTAGACAATCTAAGTGTTTCTTTCTTTCAGATAAGTAAGAGTCAACTTATTTCAGAAACACATCCATGCGCTTCATCAAAGGCGCTGGGTTTGCGAGGAGTGAGTTGGTGATCACGTTCTGAATAATTAAATTATTTTCGTCCTACCAAGATTGAATGTTGGAGAATCCATACTTCAAGACATCCTTAAAATACATTTGAAGGTAATTAGTCATGACTTCTTGTAGAACAGCCTTCAAATAAGGAGACGCTTGGATAATTCCAAGAGGAGGGCTAGACATAAAAGAACAGATTGGTGCAGCTCGATAATTATTTGTCTATGAAGGTGGGATACTAACTAAAGCCCACGAAGATGGAATGATAGGGACTCCTTGATTGGTCTCTGAAATGTTGGCTCCCGCGGTCTCTGAATTCATTTTATCTTCAGTATTAAAATTATCCATGATAATTATTGAAGTACCTCCATTGATGGTATTCGGATATTTGCAAGGAAGGTCATGAGAATCGTGAATACCATCTATTCCTTGAAGTGCATCGATTCACTCATCATTCTTCCCAGTTTAATCTTACAAAAAGTTTGGATTCATTGAGAAATTTAGTTCTTTAGGGATGCTTGAAAAACCTACAAAAAAATGAAATATGATTTCAAAACAAAAAAAGTACAGCAAATGAAAATAGGGAACATACTTGCATTTCGTGTCCTAGGTGACATGTTTAAAAATCCACCGTCTGATGGTATGTTCGAGAGGCTGATGTTAATGTGAGAAGCTCCAACTTCACCTTTTGAAAGACTCGGAATAGCTTGAAGCGGTCTCGATTCTACCGGTCGTTTGATTTTGTATATTCGAGAAAGAGGAGCCTAAAATCAAAGATTGTGACAGGAAATCAAATACAAGCTTAAAAAGAGAGAAAAAAAAGAACTATAACTGATCTCTAGAACTTTCATCTTCTCGAGTCAAAATCTTTCCCGATGCTTGTGATGCTCGATCTCCAAGACTACTATGATCTGAAATCAAAATTACTTCTAGTACCTTATCGCAGGCTCAGAGGTGGCAGTAATCTTTGCCGAGGGAATTATAATTTTAATTTTCTTAATACCTCTTTTATTTTGCTGGTTTGGATCCCTCTTTCGAGAAGCCTCTTTAGGAGTAACATTTGAAGTGTTTAACCCTCTAGCTATAATCCTATTCGAAGTCGGGCCAAGAACAATGTCACTACTCTCACTAGAAAATAAGATTTGCATCTGGACCCTGGTCAAGAGTGGCAACACTTCGCTATTCCACCAAGCCTGGTATTCAACATCAACGTTTTGATGTATATCCCTCACATACTCTAAACTATGAAATACAGACCCACTTTTCGTCCGAGTCAATGATAACCAAACTCGATACATGTCGCCTACACTAGGGGCAATATTCAACTTTCTTGATGAACTGGGAAGTTTCTGTCTAAAGTCAAATTTTCTCGGAAACCTATGAGGATTATATGCCTCAAGAATGAAAGGTGAATTTCCTTGACGATAAGAAACAAATTCAGATCGAATACTCGTGAATTCTGAAGTATTTGTAGACCTCGATTGGTCATCCACACGTACATCCAGATGAAACGATGAGGGTAATGGATTCTAGCAAAAGTCATTAGTGTCCATCATTCCACGGATAAGTTCCCGACAATCAACAACATTTTTCTTCCAAGACTGGAAATCATTCAGAGTGCCAGCATATCTTCGAATTATAGGACGAGAATAACTCTTATCCACATGAGCATAAACACCTTCGACAAAATAAGTTGCCGCCCAAGCATAAAAAAATGTCTAGGAAATGAATATGAAATCAAGCCAAGGTCCGGGTTTGTTTGATAGTTAGATGTTCGTGTATGTCGCCTATAAATGCTCGCTAATACAGGAGGAACCAGGCTATAAATGTACCTGTCTGCCATCCTAAAAGATGCTTTAAAAATTCCAACTTTATACATTCGTCCTTAGATGAGAGAACGAAACGACAAAGCCACAGGGAGAGGTAAGTTGCTATCTCTAATTCCTCTTCTTCTCCTATAGACAGAGATACTTGCAGTTTGCTCCAATGACGTCGATCCCTACAAGTAATGTCTCTTGGCTTTTTTGCCACAACGAGCCTCCGTATTTCCTTCGATGCTCTTTGATGATGCCTCTTGAATGGATTTAAATTCATAGCATTCTTAAAATTTTTGTGTTGTCGATGATTCTGGACACAACCATTCTTATGAAACCAAAAATTAATCCATTATTCGTGAGTAACCCTGTCAGATTCATTCGCAAGGACAATCAATGTGAAAACATTAAAGAGATACAGACAAGACTTGGGAAGATGATCCGTCAACTCTGAAAGGCTTGGGAGTACTTCCTTATAGTAATAACTCATGATCGAAAGTCCACTTATCTCGCTGATGTCCCAAGGAGAACTGTCAATTTCACCATTGGCAATCACAAAGGTATTGGTCTCTGGACACTAAACCTCACAAAGAGCACTTTAAATAGAGTTTGGACGATGGTAATCTTTTGCAACAGAATCGACTGCAAAAGCTAACTTGCGAAGATTCCTCTTGAGTAGAAGTTTTTGGACCCATAAAGACCACTCCCAAAATTTTTGAAGAAAATAAATCTCTCCTCGACTGACCAGTGCGCTTCCCCATTGTATTTCTCTATTATCAATTCTCTCACAAATTACAGCTTTTGGGATGCACTCCATGCTCTAGGAATGATAAGGTAGGAGACACAAAAAGGAAAGATGACTGCTAGAGCGGTTGGACTTGTTGGCATTCGAATCCTAGTGAAATTCACTAATGGTGGACATATAAAACTCCGACAATGGCTCCAAAGGATCAGGAAAAGGATCTGTCGTTGGCTTATGGACAATAAATTTAAGTTTACCTCATACGCCAGTCTGGGCATGGTATCTCACATCAGTATCTTTGAAACGTAGATAACTTTTGCCTTGATTTTTAAGCTCAACAATTTCGTATACGTCAGAGTATAATTTATCATCAGAACTTGTTCCAGCCATGCCTGAAAAAAAATCAGCTAAAAGAGAGAGAGAGAGAGAGAGCTCTTAAATTGGTTTATCATCTAAAATCACAAGTCTCTCGAATATGTAAGCAGCCTCTGCAAAAGTGTCTTTAACAGTTGAAGGAACTGATATTTGATCCTCAACACAAAGTGTCTTGGACAGTTGAAGGAATAGGTCATTGGTCCTCAACACAAAATATTTTGGACGATTGAAGGAACAGGTCCTTGATCCCAAACATAAAGTGTCTTAGACGGTCAAAGGAGCCAGTCTTTGGTCCTTAGCACAAAGTACCTTGGATAATCAAAGAAAGAAGTCATTGGTCCTCAACACAAAATGTCTTGGATAGTTGAAGGAGCAGGTCTTTGGTCTTTAACACAAAGTATCTTGGGCAGTTGAAGGAACAGGTCATTGGTCCTCAACACAAAGTGCCTTGGACGATAGAAGGAACCAGCCCTTGGTCCTTGACACAAAGTTTTTTAGACGATCGAAGGAACAAGTCCTTAGTCCTCAACACAAAGTGCTTTGGATGGTCGAAGGAACATGTCCTTAGTCCTCAACACAAAATAGTTTGAACGGTCGAAGGAGTAACTCCTTGGTTCTTAACAAAAAGTGCATTGAATGGTGAAAAGTGACAATCCTTATTCC